>NC_054848.1:46505400-46799496 GCF_018345385.1 Vulpes lagopus | reverse complement strand
TTCTTTAGAACTGAGGACTGTGTGTCACGGAGTATCCCCAGAACCTAGCCTGGTGTCTCACGCATAACTGGTGGTCAATAAATGAACAAGGTGTCCTCGTCCTTATGCTTTTATTTTTTTTTATTTTGTAATCCCTGAGAAAATTCATGAAAAATTTCTATTTTCACTTACATTGGCAATATTTACTTTATCTTTACAAATTTTTAATCTAGTTCCTTTTAGTTAACATACAGGTTTCTTTTATTTCTTTTTTTAAAAACTATTTTATTTATTTATTCATGAGAGATACAGAGAGAGAGAGAGGCAGAGACCCACACAGGAGGCGGAGAAGCAGGCTCCATGCAAGGAGCCTGATGTGAGACTCGATCCTGGTTCTCCAGGATCATGACCTGGGCCAAAGGCAGGCACTAAACCACTGAGTCACCCAGGGATCCCTGGTTTCTTTTATTTCTAATGTATAATATAATGATTCAACAATTCCATTTATTACCTTGTGTTTACCAAGGCAAATGTAGTCGTTTATCTCCATCATTTATTTAACCTATCCTCCCAC
The DNA here is from genome assembly GCF_018345385.1 of Vulpes lagopus. Classification (NCBI taxonomy): domain Eukaryota; kingdom Metazoa; phylum Chordata; class Mammalia; order Carnivora; family Canidae; genus Vulpes; species Vulpes lagopus. The sequence continues at coordinate 46,798,943 of NC_054848.1, read as the reverse complement.
CCCCTCCCCTCTGTTGTCCATTGTTTTTTTCTCTACAATTAAGAGTGTTTCTTGATTTGTTTCTCTCATTGTCTTCTTTTCTCCTTTGCTCATCTGTATTGTTTCCTTATTTTAGATGGTTGTAAATGATTTAATCAAAAGTCACACATAAAGTGTCGATCATTAGCGTTAGAATTTGACTTCAAAGAAAAATTTTTTTCTTTCAAGGTTTTATATCAATTTAAGTTATTTATCATAAGGTGTAGTATTACTTTCAGGGGTAAAGTTTAGTTATTCACCAGTTGCATATAATACCTAGTGCTCATTGCAATCGGTTCCTTAATGCCCGTTACTCATTTTCCCCTTCCCTCTACCCACCAGCAACCCTCAGTTTGTGCACTAGAGTTAAAAGTTTTTTAGGGATGCCTGGGTGGCTCAGTGGTTGAGCGCCTGCCTTCAGCCCAGGGTGTGATCCTGGAGTCCCAAGATCCAGTCCCAGATAGGGCTCCCTGCATGGAGTCTGCCTCTCTCTCTGCCTCTCTCTGTGTGTGTCTCTCATGAATGAATAAATAAACTCTTTAAAAAAAGAGTCTTTTATGTTTTGCCTCCCTGTCTGTTTTTATCTTATTTTCCCCTTCATTCCCCTGTTTTGTTTCTTGAATTCCACATATGAGTGAAATCATGTAGTGTTGACTTTCTCTAACTTATTTTGCTTAGCATTATACTGTGTAATTCCATCCATGTCATTCCAAATGGCAAGATTTCATTCTTTTCATGGCTGAATAATATATGTACTATTGTTTATATATATTATATTATATTATATTATATTATATTATATTATATATGGCTAATTTCTCTTTATGCTGCTTCATTCTAAGTGTATACAAATGGAAAATGTTTCTGAACATTGATATTGTAACCTGCAACTTTTCTGAATTAATTTATCAGTTCTAGCGCTTTTTTGGTGTAGTCTTTTAGGTTTTCTATGTATAGTATCATGTTATATGCAAATACTGAAAGTTTTACTTATTTCTCTCTTAATTAGATGCTTTTTTGTTACCTGATTGCTGTGACTAGGTCTTCCAGTACTATGTTGAATAAAGTGATAAGGATGGAATCCATGCCTTGATCCTGACCTTAGGGGAAAAACTCTGTTTTTCCCCATTTAGGATGATATTATCTTTGGGTTTTTCATATATATCCTATTATGTTTATGTATATTCTCTCTAAACTTACTTTGGGGTTTTTATCATTAATGGATGTAGTACTTTGTCAAATAAATTCTATGCATCAATTGAAATAATCATATGGTTCTTTTCCTTTCTCTTAATGTGAGACTCACTTGGATTGATTTTTGAGTATTGAACAATCCTTGAAGCCTAGGAATAAATCCCACTTGATTATGGTGAATAATATTTTCAATGTATAGTTGTTTTTTTTGGTTTGTTAATATTTTATTGAGGATTTTTGCATCTATGTTCATCAAAAATATTGGTCTGGAGTTCTCTTCTTTAGTGATGTCTTTATCTGGTTTTGGTATCAGGATAATGTTGGCCTCACAGAATGAATTTGGATGTTTTTATTGTTTTGTAATTTTTGGAAAAGTTTGAGAAGGATGGGTGCTAACTGCTCTTTGTGTGATAGAATTCGCCTGTGAAAGAGTGTCCCCAGGACAGGAGAGCCCCGTCCTAGAGCAGCAGGAGCTGCACCAACCTAACCTGGCGGAAAGGCCTCCCGGGGAATTGGAGCAGGATCCCCAGAAAGGCGGGGATGCCCTCGGGCTCCCTGGGACAGTAACAGAGGAACTGCGCCCCGGGAGAGTGCGCCGAGCTCCCTAAAGGCTGCAGCGCTCGGCGGGACCCGGAGCAGCTCGGAGAGGCTCGGGCGGCGGCTCCGCGGAGGGGGCTGCGCGGCTCCGGGAGCAGCTCGGAGGCGGCGGCTCGAGCGGAGGAAGAAGCTCCGCGGAGGGGGCGGCGCGGGTCCGGGAACAGCTCGGCGGGGCTCAGGCGGCAGCTCCGCGGAGGGGGCTGCGGGGCTCCAGGAGCAGCGCGGCGGCGGCAGTTCGGGCGGAGGAAGAAGCTCCACGCGGAGGGGGCGGCGCGGGTCCGGGAACAGCTCAGAGGGGCTCGGGCGGTGGCTCCACGGAGGGGGCTGCACCGCCGGGAGCGCGAATCCAACAGCGCAGGCTCCGGAGCACTGGGCGCCGGGACACAGCGCAAGATCCGGCCTCCCGCGGGACAGGCAGAGGCCAGGAGGGCCCAGGACAGCAAGGACGCTCCTGCCTGGAACTGAGCAGATCAGCGGCCCCGCCCAGGAGCCCCCAGGCCCTGCAGACGGAGAGCCCCAGAGTTACTGCGGGAGCTGACTCCAGGGTCCCAGAGCTGCCCCTGCCACTGTGGCTTCCTCCCGGGGCCTCACAGGGTGAACAACCCCCACTGAGCCCTGCACCAGGCAGGGGCAGAGCAGCTCCCCCAATTGCTAACACCTGAGAATCAGCACAGCAGGCCCCTCCCCCAGAAGACCAGCGACACGGACCAGTTCCAGGGGAAGTCAAGGGACTTAAAGTATACAGAATCGGAAGATACTCCCCCGTGTTTTTTTTGTTTTGTTTTCTTTTGTTTTTTGTTTTTTGTTTTTTTTGTTTTGTTTTGTGCTTTTTTTCTTTCTTTCTTCTTGATTTCTGATTGCTTCCCACACCCCACGCCACCCTTTTTTTTTCTTTTTTCCCCATTCTTTCTTTTTCTTCTCTTTCCCCCCCGTTTTTTTCTTCTTTCTCTTTTTTCTTTTTCTCTTTTCTTTCCTTCTCTCTCTTTTTCTCCTTTTCCCAATACAACTTGTTTTTGGCCACTCTGCACTGAGCAAAATGCCTAGAAGGAAAACCTCACCTCAAAAACAAGAATCAGAAACAGCCCTCTCTCCCACAGAGTTACAAAATCTGGAATACAATTCAATGTCAGAAAGCCAATTCAGAAGCACTATTTTACAGCTACTGGTGGCTTTAGAAAAAGCCATAAAGGACTCAAGAGACTTCATGACTGCAGAATTTAGATCCAATCAGGCAGAAATTAAAAATCAATTAAATGAGATGCAATCCAAACTAGAAGTCCTAACGACGAGGCTTAACGAGGTGGAAGAACGAGTGAGTGACATAGAAGACAAGTTGATGGCAAAGAGGGAAACTGAGGGAAAAAAAGACAGGCAATTAAAAGACCATGAGGATAGATTAAGGGAAATAAATGACAGCCTGAGGAAGAAAAACCTACGTTTAATTGAGGTTCCTGAGGGCGCCGAAAGGGACAGGGGGCCAGATTATGTATTTGAACAAATCCTAGCTGAAAACTTTCCTAATCTGGGAAGGGAAACAGGCATTCAGATCCAGGAAATAGAGAGATCCCCCCCTAAAATCAACAAAAACCGATCAACACCTCGACATTTAATAGTGAAGCTTGCAAATTCCAAAGATAAGGAGAAGATCCTTAAAGCAGCAAGAGAAAAAAAGTCCCTGACTTTTATGGGGAGGAATATTAGGGTAACAGCAGACCTCTCCACAGAGACCTGGCAGGCCAGAAAGGGCTGGCAGGATATATTCAGGGTCCTAAATGAAAAGAAAATGCAACCAAGAATACTTTATCCAGCAAGGCTTTCAATCAAAATGGAAGGAGAGATAAAGAGCTTCCAAGACAGGCAGGAACTGAAAGAATATGTAACCTCCAAACCAGCTCTGCAAGAAATTTTAAGGGGGAATCTTAAAATTCCCCTTTAAGAAGAAGTTCAGTGGAACAATCCACAAAAACAAGGACTGAATAGATATGATGACACTAAACTCATATCTATCAATAGTAACTCTGAACGTGAACGGGCTTAATGACCCCATCAAAAGGCGCAGGGTTTCAGACTGGATAAAAAAGCAGGACCCATTTATTTGCTGTCTACAAGAGACTCATTTTAGACAGAAGAACACCTACAACCTGAAAATAAAAGGTTGGAGAACCATTTACCATTCAAATGGTCCTCAAAAGAAAGCAGGGGTTGCCATCCTTATATCAGATAAATTAAAATTTACCCCGAAGACTATAGTGAGAGGTGAAGAGGGACACTATCTCATACTCAAAGGATCTATCCAACAAGAGGACTTAACAACCCTCAATATCTATGCCCCGAATGTTGGAGGTGCCAAATATTTAAACCAATTAATAACCAAACTGAAGAAATACTTAGATAATAATACACTTATACTTGGTGACTTCAATCTAGCTCTTTCTATACTAGATAGGTCTTCTAAGCACAACATATCCAAAGAAATGAGAGCTTTAAATGATACACTGGACCAGATGGATTTCACAGATATCTACAGAACTTTACATCCAAACTCAACTGAATACACATTCTTCTCAAGTGCACATGGAACTTTCTCCAGAATAGACCACATACTGGGTCACAAATCGGGTCTAAACCGATACCAAAAGATCGGGATAGTCCCCTGTATATTCTCAGACCATAATGCCTTGAAATTAGAACTTAATCACAACAAGAAGTTTGGAAGGACCACAAACACGTGGAGGTTAAGGACCATCCTGCTAAAAGATGAAAAGGTCAACCAGGAAATTAAGGAAGAATTAAAAAGATTCATGGAAACTAATGAGAATGAAGATACAACCGTTCAAAATCTTTGGGATGCAGCAAAAGCAGTCCTGAGGGGGAAATACATTGCAATACAAGCATCCATTCAAAAACTGGAAAGATCTCAAATTCAAAAGCTCACCTTACACATAAAGGAACTAGAGAAAAGGCAACAAATAGACCCCACCCCCAGCAGAAGAAGACAGTTAATTAAAATTCGAGCAGAACTAAATGATATCGAGACCAAAAGAACTGTGGAACAGATCAACAGAACCAGGAGCTGGTTCTTTGAAAGAATTAATAAGATAGATAAACCATTAGCCAGCCTTATTAAAAAGAAGAGAGAGAAGACTCAAATTAGTAAAATCATGAATGAGAAAGGAGAGATCACTACCAACACCAAGGAAATACAAACGATTTTAAAAACATATTATGAACAGCTGTACGCCAATAAATTAGGAAATCTAGAAGAAATGGACGCATTCCTGGAAAGCCTCAAACTACCAAAACTGGAGCAGGAAGAAATATAAAACCTGAACAAGCCAATAATCAGGGAGGAAATTGAAGCAGTCATCAAAAACCTCCCAAGACACAAGAGTCCAGGGCCAGATGGCTTCCCAGGGGAATTCTATCAAACGTTTAAAGAAGAAAGCATACCTATTCTCCTAAAGCTGTTTGGAAAGATAGAAAGAGATGGAGTACTTCCAAATTCATTCTATGAGGCCAGCATCACCTTAATTCCGAAACCAGACAACGACCCCACCAGAAAGGAGAATTACAGACCAATATCCCTGAAGAACATGGATGCAAAAATTCTCAACAAGATACTAGCCAATAGGATCCAACAACACATTAAGAAAATTATTCACCATGACCAAGTAGGATTTATCCCTGGACACAAGGCTGGTTCAACACTCGTAAAACCATCAATGTGATTCATCATATCAGCAAGAGAAAAACCAAGAACCATATGATCCTCTCATTAGATGCAGAGAAAACATTTGACAAAATACAGCATCCATTCCTGATCAAAACCCTTCAGAGTGTTGGGATAGAGGGAACTTTCCTCGACATCTAAAAAGCCATTCACGAAAAGCCCACAGCAAATATCATTCTCAATGGGGAAGCACTGGGAGCCTTTCCCCTAATATCAGGAACAAGACAGTGATGTCCACTCTCACCACTGCTGTTCAACATAGTTCTGGAAGTGCTCGCCTCAGCAATCAGACAACAAAAAGGCATTAAAGGCATTCACATTGGCAAAGAAGAAGTCAAACTCTCCCTCTTCGCCGATGACATGATACTTTACTTAGAAAACCCAAAAGCCTCCACCCCAAGATTGCTAGAACTCATACAGCAATTTGGTAGCATGGCAGGATACAAAATCAATGCCCAGAAATCAATGGCATTTCTATACACTAACAATGAGACAGAAGAAAGAGAAATTAAGGAGTCAATCCCATTTACAATTGCACCCAAAAGCATAAGATACCAAGGAATAAACCTAACCAAAGAGGTAAAAGATCTATACCCTAAAAACTATAGAACACTTCTGAAAGAAATTGAGGAAGACACAGAGAGATGGAAAAATATTCCATGCTCATGGATTGGCAGAATTAATATTGTGAAAATGTCAGTGTTACCCAGGGCAATCTACACGTTTAATGCAATCCCTATCAAAATACCATGGACTTTCTTCAGAGAGTTAGAACAAATTATTTTAAGATTTGTGTGGAATCAGAATAGACCCCGAATAGCCAGGGGAATTTTAAAAAATAAAACCATAGCTGGGGGCATCTCAATGCCAGATTTCAGGTTGTACTACAAAGCTGTGGTCATCAAGACAGTGTGGTACTGGCACAAAAACAGACACATAGATCAATGGAACAGAATAGAGAACCCAGAAGTGGACCCTGAAATGTATGGTCATCTAATATTCGATAAAGGAGGAAAGACTATCCATTGGAAGAAAGACAGTCTCTTCAATAAATGGTGCTGGAAAAATTGGACATCCACATGCAGAAGAATGAAACTGGACCACTCTCTTTCACCATACACAAAGATAAACTCAAAATGGATGAGAGATCTAAATGTGAGACAAGAGTCCATCAAAATCATAGAAGAGAACACAGGCAACACCCGCTTTGAACTCGGCCACAGTAACTTTTTGCAAGATACATCCACAAAGGCAAAAGAAACAAAAGCAAAAATGAACTATTCGGACTTCATCAAGATAGGAAGCTTTTGCACAGGAAAGGATACAGTCAACAAAACTAAAAGACAACCTACAGAATGGGAGAAGATATTTGCAAATGACATATCAGATCAAGGGCTAGTTTCCAAAATCTATAAAGAACTTATTAAACTCAACACCAAAGAAACAAACAATCCAATCATGAAATGGGCAAAAGACATGAAGAGAAATCTCACAGAGGAAGACATGGCCATGGCCAACATGCACGTGAGAAAATGCTCTGCATCACTTGCCATCAGGGAAATACAAATCAAAACCACAATGAGATACCACCTCACACCAGTGAGAATGGGGAAAATTAACAAGGCTGGAAACCACAAATGTTGGAGAGGATGCGGATAAAAGGGAACCCTCTTACACTGTTGGTGGGAATGTGAACTGGTGCAGCCACTCTGGAAAACTGTGTGGAGGTTCCTCAAAGAGTTAAAAATAGACTTGCCCTACGACCCAGCAATTGCACTGTTGGGGATTTACCCCAAAGATTCAGATGCAATGAAACGTCGGGACACCTGCACCCCGATGTTTCTAGCAGCAATGTGCACAATAGCCAAACTGTGGAAGGAGCCTCGGTGTCCATTGAAAGATGAATGGATAAAGAAGATGTGGTTTATGTATACAATGGAATATTACTCAGCCATTAGAAACGACAAATACCCACCATTTGCTTCAATGTGGATGGAACTGTAGGGTATTATGCTGAGTGAAATAAGTCAATCGGAGAAGGACAAACAGTGTATGTTCTCATTCATTTGGGGAATATGAATAATAGTGAAAGGGAATATAAAGGAAAGGAAAAGAAATGTTGGGAAATATCAGGAAGGGAGACAGAACATAAAGACTCCTAACTCGGGGAAACAAACTAGGGGTGGTGGAAGGGGAGGAGGGCGGGTGTTGGAGGGGAATGGGTGACGGGCACTGAGGTGGACACTTGACGGGATGAGCACTGGGTGTTTTTCTGTATGTTGGTAAATTGAACACCAATAAAAATTAATTAAAAAAAAAAAAAGAATTCGCCTGTGAAGCTATTTGGTCCTGGACTTTTGTTTGTTGAAAGGATGTTATGTTTTTTTTTTTTTTAAGATTTTATTTATTTATTTATTTATTTATTTATTTATTTATTTATTATTTATTTGAGAGAGAGAGAGCATGAGTTGGTGAGTAGGGGGAGGAGCAGTGAGAGAGGGAGAATCAGATCCCCCAATGAGCATGGAGCCCAACTTGGGGCTCTATCCCAGGACCCTAATATCTTGACCTGAGCTGAAGTCAGATGCTTAACTGACTGAGTCACCCAGGCACCCCAGAGAGTTGTTTTTGTGTGTGTGTGTGTATTTAACTCGTTTGCTGGTCATCAGTCTGTTCAAATTTTCTACTTCTTCTTATTTCTGCTTTGATAGTTTATGTGTTTCTAGGAATTTCTCCATTTCATTTAGGTTGTCAATTTCTTGGCATATAGTTTTTAATAATATTCTCTTACAATTATTTGTATTTCTGTTGTGTTAGTTATTACTTCTTTCATTTGTGATTTCATTTATTTGAGTCCTTTTCCTTTTTTTTTTATAAGTCTGGATAGAGTTTTATCAATTTTATTGACATTTTCAAGGAACCTACTGCTGGTTTCATCGATATGTCAGTGTGCTTTAGTTTGTATATCATTTATTTCTGCTCTAGTTTCTATGAGTTCCTTCTTTGTCCTGGTTTTAAGTTGTTTTGTCTTCTCTTTCTACCTCCTTTAGAGGGATGAGCACTGGGTGTTATCCTTAACACCCAAGGTTAAGGTTAAGTTGTTTATCTGAGATTTTTCTTGTTTCTTGAGGTAGACTTGTATTGCTATAAACTTCCCTCTTTTAAATGCTTTTGCTATATCCCAGAGGTTTTAGACCATCATGTTTTCATTTTCATTCTTTTCCATGTACTTTTTAAATTTCTTCTTTGATTTTCTGCTTGGCTCATTCATTGTTTGATAGCATATTATTTAACCTCCAATTATTTGTGCTTTATTTTCTTATGATTGGCTTGTAGTCTCCATAGAGTGTGGTCAGAGAAGATGCATAGTATGGTTCAATCATCTTCAATTTGTTGAGGCTTGTTTTTCTGAGTAATATCTGATCTATTCTGAAGAATATTCCACCTGGACTTGAAAAGAGTGTGCATTTTGCTGTCTTAGGATGGAATGCTCTGAATATACCTATTAAATCCACCTGTTCCAGCATGTCATTCATAGCCATTGTTTCCCTGTTGATTTTTTGATTAAAAGATCTATCCATTGATGTAAGTGAGGTATGGAAGTACCCTATTATTATTGTATTGCTATGATTAGTCCTTAATGTTTACTTTTAATTATTTAATGTATTTTTGTGCTTCTATTTTGGATGAATAAATATTTATAATTGATATATATTCCTGTTGCATTGTTCTCTTTATTATTGTATGTGTTCTTCTTTGTATCTTGGTAATGTCTTTGTTTTAATGTCCGTTTTGTCCAATATAAGCATTGCTACTTCAGCTTTGCTTTGGCATCCATTTGCATGAAAAATATTTCTCCATGCCCTCTCTTTCAATCTGCAGGTGTCTTTAGGTCTAAAATGAGTTGCTTGTAGACAGCATACAGATGGCTCTTGATTTGTTTTATCTATTCTGACATCCTATATCCTTTCTTGGGGCATTAAATCCATTTACATTCAAAGCAATTATTCATAGATATGTATTTATTGTCATTTTATTTTTTGCGTGTTTTTTATGGAGATTTTCTCATATCCTTTCTTGTCTTTCTCCCATTTTTTAATAAATTAATTTTTATTGGGATCCCTGGGTGGCGCAGCGGTTTGGCGCCTGCCTTTGCCCAGGGTGCGATCCTGGAGACCCGGGATCGAATCCCACGTCGGGCTCCCGGTGCATGGAGCCTGCTTCTCCCTCTGCCTGAGTCTCTGCCTCTCTCTCTCTCTGTGTATGACTATCAAAAATAAATCATTAAAAAAATAATTTTTATTGGTGTTCAATTTACCAACATACAGGATAACACCCAGTGCTCATCCCGTCAAGTGTCCCCCTCAGTGCCCGTCACCATTCACCCCCACCCCCCACCCTCCGACCCTTCCACAACCCCTAGTTCATTTCCCAGAGTTAGGAGTCTTTATGTTCTGTCTCCCTTTCTGATATTTCCCACACATTTCTTCTCCCTTCCCTTATATTCCCTTTCACTATTATTTATATTCCCCAAATGAATGAGAACATACACTGATTGCCCTTCTCCGATTGACTTACATCACTCAGCATAATACCCTCCAGTTCCATCCACGTTGAAGCAAATGGTGGGTATCTGTCGTTTCTAATGGCTGAGTAATATTCCATTGTATACATAAACCACATCTTCTTTATCCATTCATCTTTCGATGGACACCGAGGCTCCTTCCACAGTTTGGCTATTGTGGACATTGCTGCTAGAAACATCGGGGTGCAGGTGTCCCGGCATTTAATTGCATCTGAATCTTTGGGGTAAATCCCCAACAGTGCAATTGCTGGGTCGTAGGGCAGGTCTATTTTTAACTCTTTGAGGAACCTCCACACAGTTTTCCAGAGTGGCTGCACCAGTTCACATTCCCACCAACAGTGTAAGAGGGTTCCCTTTTCTCTGCATCCTCTCCAACATTTGTGGTTTCCTGCCTTGTTAATTTTCCCCATTCTCACTGGTGTGAGGTGGTATCTCATTGTGGTTTTGATTTGTATTTCCCTGATGGCAAGTGATGCAGAGCATTTTCTCACGTGCATGTTGGCCATGGCCATGTCTTCCTCTGTGAGATTTCTCTTCATGTCTTTTGCCCATTTCATGATTGGATTGTCATGATTGGATTGTTTGTTTCTTTGGTGTTGAGTTTAATAAGTTCTTTATAGGTTTTGGAAACTAGCCCTTTATCTGATATGTCATTTGCAAATATCTTCTCCCATTCTGTAGGTTGTCTTTTAGTTTTGTTGACTGTATCCTTTGCTGTGCAAAAGCTTCTTATCTTGATGAAGTCCCAATAGTTCATTTTTGCTTTTGTTTCTTTTGCCTTTGTGGATGTATCTTGCAAGAAGTTACTGTGGCCGAGTTCAAAAAGGGTGTTGCCTGTGTTCTCTTCTATGATTTTGATGGACTCTTGTCTCACATTTAGATCTCTCATCCATTTTGAGTTTATCTTTGTGTATGGTGAAAGAGAGTGGTCCAGTTTCATTCTTCTGCATGTGAATATCCAATTTTCCCAACACCATTTATTGAAGAGACTGTCTTCCTTCCAGTGGATAGTCTTTTCTCCTTTATCGAATATTAGTTGACCATAAAGTTCAGGGTCCACTTCTGGGTTCTCTATTCTGTTCCATTGATCTACGTGTCTGTTTTTGTGACAGTACCACACTTTCGTGATGACCACAGCTTTGTAGTACAATCTGAAATCTGGCATTGTGATGCCCCCAGCTATGGTTTTCTTTTTTAACATTCCCCTGGCTATTTGGGGTCTTTTCTGATTCCACACAAATCTTAAAATAATTTCTTCTAACTCTCTGAAGAAAGTCCATGGTATTTGGATGGGGATTGCATTAAACGTGTAAATTGCCCTGGGTAACATTGACATTTTCACAATATTAATTCTGCCAATCCATGAGCATGGAATATTTTTCCATCTCTTTATGTCTTCCTCAATTTCTTTCAGAAGTTTTCTATAGTTTTGAGGGTATAGATCCTTTACCTCTTTGGTGAGGTTTATTCCTAGGTATCTTATGCTTTTGGGTGCAATTATAAATGGGATTGACTCCTTAATTTCTCTTTCTTCAGTCTCATTGTTAGTGTATAGAAATGCCATTGATTTCTGGGCATTGATTTTGTATCCTGCCACGCTACCAAATTGCTGTATGAGTTCTAGCAATCTTGGGGTGGAGGCTTTTGGGTTTTCTAAGTAAAGTATCATGTCATCGGTGAAGAGGGAGAGTTTGACTTCTTCTTTGCCAATCTGAATGCCTTTAATGTCTTTTTGTTGTCTGATTGCTGAGGCGAGGACTTCCAGTACTATGTTGAATAGCAGTGGTGAGAGTGGACATCCATGTCTTGTTCCTGATCTTAGGGGAAAGGCTCCCAGTGCTTCCCCATTGAGAATGATATTTGCTGTGGGCTTTTCATAAATGGCTTTTAAGATGTCGAGGAAAGTTCCCTCTATCCCAACACTCTGAAGTGTTTTGATCAGGAATGGATGCTGTATTTTGTCAAATGATTTCTCTGCATCTAATGAGAGGATCATATGGTTCTTGGTTTTTCTCTTGGTGATATGATGAATCACATTGATTGTTTTACGAGTGTTGAACCAGCCTTGTGTCCCGGAGATAAATCCTACTTGGTCATGGTGAATAATTTCCTTAATGTGTTGTTGGATCCTATTGGCTAGTATCTTGTCGAGAATTTTTGCATCCATGTTCATCAGGGATATTGGTCTGTAATTCTCCTTTGGGTGGGGTCTTTGTCTGGTTTCGGAATTAAGGTGATGCTGGCCTCATTGAACGAATTTCGAAGTACTCCATCTCTTTCTATCTTTCCAAACAGCTTTAGGAGAATAGGTATGGTTTCTTCTTTAAACGTTTGATAGAATTCCCCTGGGAAGCCATCTGGCCCTGGACTCTTGTGCCTTGGGAGGTTTTTCATGACTGCTTCAATTTCCTCCCTGGTTATTGGCCTGTTCAGGTTTTCTATTTCTTCCAGCTCCAGTTTTGGTGGTTTGTGGCTTTCCAGGAATGCGTCCATTTCTTCTAGATTGCCTAAATTATTGGCGTAGAGCTGTTCATAATATGTTTTTAAAATCGTTTTTATTTCCTTGGTGTTGGTAGTGATCTCTCCTTTTTCATTCATGATTTTACTAATTTGAGTCTTCTCTCTCTTTTTAATAAGGTTGGCTAATGGTTTATTTATCTTATTAGTTCTTTCAAAGAACCAGCTCCTGGTTCTGTTGATCTGTTCCACAGTTCTTTTGGCCTCGATTTCATTGAGTTCTGCTCGAATTTTAATTAACTCTCTTCTTCTGCTGGGCGTGGGGTCCATTTGCTGTTTTTTCTCTAGCTCCTTTATGTGTAAGGTTACCTTTTGTATTTGAGTTCTTTCCAGTTTTTGAATGGATGCTTGTATTGCAATGTATTTCCCCCTCAGGACTGCTTTTGCTGCATCCCAAAGATTTTGAACGGTTGTATCTTCATTCTCATTAGTTTCCATGAATCTTTTTAATTCTTCCTTAATTTCCTGGTTGACCTTTTCATCTTTTAGCAGGATGGTCCTTAACCTCCACGTGTTTGTGGTCCTTCCATACTTCTTGTTGTGATTAAGTTCTAATTTCAAGGCATTATGGTCTGAGAATATACAGGGGACTATCCCGATCTTTTGGTATCGGTTCAGACCCGATTTGTGACCCAGTATGTGGTCTATTCTGGAGAAAGTTCCATGTGCACTTGAGAAGAATGTGTATTCAGTTGAGTTTGGATGTAAAGTTCTGTAGATATCTGTGGAATCATCTGGTCCAGTGTATCATTTAAAAGTCTCGTTTCTTTGGAGATGTTGTGCTTAGAAGACGTGTCGAGGGTAGAAAGAGCTAGATTGAAGTCACCAAGTATAAGTGTATTATTATCTAAGTATTTCTTAACTTTGGTTATTAATTGGTTTAAATATTTGGCAGCTCCCACATTCAGGGCATATATATTGAAGATTGTTCAGTCCTCTTGTTGGATAGATCCTTTGAGTATGATATAGTGTCCCTCTTCATCTCTCACTATAGTCTTTGGGGTAAAATTTAGTTTACCTGATATAAGGATCGCTACCCCTGCTTTCTTTTGAGGACCATTTGAATGTTAAATGGTTCTCCAACCTTTTATTTTCAGGTTGTAGGTGTCCTTCTGTCTAAAGTGAGTCTCTTGTAGACAGCAAATAGATGGGTCCTGCTTTTTTATCCGGTCTGAAACCCTGCGCCTTTTGATGGGGTCATTAAACCCGTTCACGTTCAGATTTACTATTGACAGATATGAGTTTAGTGTCATCATGATATCTATTCAGTCCTTGTTTTGGTGGATTGTTCCCATGAACTTCTTCTTAAAGGGGAATTTTAAGAGTCCCCCTTAAAATTTCTTGCAGAGCTGGTTTGGAGGTCACATATTCTTTCAGTTCCTGCCTGTCTTGGAAGATCTTCATCTCTCCTTCCATTCTGAATGAGAGCCTTGCTGGATAAAGTATTCTTGGTTGCATGTTCTTCTCATTTAGGACCCTGAATATATCCTGCCAGCCCTTTCTGGCCTGCCAGGTCTCTGTGGAGAGGTCTGCTGTTACCCTAATACTCCTCCCCATAAAAGTCAGGTACTTTTTGTCTCTTGCTGCTTAAGGATCTTCTCTTTATCTTTGGAATTTGCAACTTTCACTATTAAATGTCGAGGTGTTGAACGGTTTTTATTGATTTTAGGGGGGCATCTCTCTGTTTCCTGGATCTGAATGCTTGTTTCCCTTCCCAGATTAGGAAAGTTTTCAGCTAGGATTTTTTCAAATACATATTCTGGCCCTCTGGCCCTTTCAGCGCCCTCGGGAACCTCAATTAAACGTAGGTTTTTCTTCCTCAGGCTGTCGTTTATTTCCCTTAATCTGTCTTCATGGTCTCTTAATTGTGTGTCTCTTTTTTCCTCAGTTTCCCTCTTTGCCATCAACTTGTCTTCTATGTCACTCACTCGTTCTTCCACCTCGTTAACCCTAAATCCTAGAATTTAGGACTTCTAGTTTGGATTGCATCTCATTCAATTGATTTTTAATTTCTGCCTGATTGGATCTAAATTCTGCACTCATGAAGTCTCTTGAGTCCTTTATGGTTTTTTCTAGAGTCACCAGTAGCTGTATAATAGTGCTTCTGAATTGGCTTTCTGACATTGAATTGTATTCCAGATTTTGTACCTCTGTGGGAGAGAGGACTGTTTCTGATTCTTTCTTTTGAGGTGAGGTTTTCCTTCTAGTCATTTTGCTCAGAGCAGAGTGGCCAAAAACAAGTTGTATTGGGAAAAGGAGATAAAGAGAGAGAGAGAAGGAAAGAAAAGAGAAAAAGAAAAACAGAAAGAAGAAAAAAAGCAAAAAAGAGAAGAAAACGAGAAAGAAAAAGAAAGAAAGGTGAAAAAAAGGGGGTGGGGGAAGCAATCAGAAATCAAAAAGAATGAAAAAAAAACAGAAACAAAACAAAAAACAAAAACCATGGGGGTGTATCTTCTGATTCTGTATACTCTAAGTCCCTTGACTTACCCTGGAACTGGTCCGTCTAGCTGGTCTTCTGGGGGAGGGGCCTGTTGTGCTGATTTTCAGGTGTTAGCACTTGGGGGAGCTGCTCTGCCCCCTGCCTGGTGCAGGGCTCAGTGAGGGTTGTTTACCCCGTGAGGCCCCAGGAGGAACAGCCACAGTGGTACGGCAGCTCTGGAAACCTGGATTCAGCCCCCGCAGTAACTCCGGGGCTCTCTGTCTACAGGGCCTGGAGGCTCCGGGGCAGGGCCGCTGATCTGTTCAGCCCCGGGCAGGAGTGTCCTTGCTGTCCTGGTCCCTCTGGGTCTCTGCCTGTCCCGGGCGGAGGCCGGATCCTGGGTTGTGTCCGTCGCCCTGTGCTCCGGGGTCTGCGCTGTTGGATTCGCGCTCCCGCCCTGCAGCCCCCTCCGCGGAGCCGCCGCCCGAGCCCGTCCACGCTGCTCCGGGTCCCGCCGTGTGCGCTGCAGTCCTTAGTGAGCTCCGAGCACTCTCCTGAGTGCACCGCAGGTGCCTGTTAGTGTCCCCGGGAGCCCGAGGGCATCCCCGCCCCTCCTGGTGTCCTGCTCTAACTCCCTGCGGGCGCCTTTCCCCCCCGGGAAGGTTGGTGCAGCTCCTGCTTCTCAGGGACGGGGCTCTCCTGTCCTGAGGACACTCGCCCTGGCCTCAGCCCGGCTCCTCGCGGGGACTCCTCCCCCTTGGAGGCCTTTTGTTTTTTTATTTCTTTTTCCCCGTCTTCCTACCTTGATAGAAGCGTGAACTCTTCTCACTGTAGCATTCCAGCTGTTCTCTCTTTAAATCTCAGGCCGAATTCGTAGATTTTCAGGATGATTTGAAGGTTATCTAGGTAATTTGGTGGGGACAGGTGATTTGGGGACCCTACTCTTCCGCCATCTGTCTCTCCTCCTATAATCTCTAGCTTTAATCATGTCTTTGTAAATAAAAAGATCTTTTCTTTTTCTTTTCTTTTTTTTTTTTTTTTTAGCTGAATAGCTGGATAGTATTATCTCACATCTTCTTTATCCATTCAACTATTGATGTACACTTGGGCTGTTTCTGTAATTTGGCTATTGTAAATATTGCTGTTGTAAACATAGGGATGCATGCATCCCTTTGATTTAGCAGCTTTGTATTTTGGGGGCAAATGCCCAATTGAGTGATTGCCAGATCATAGGGTAGTTCTTTTTTATTTTTTCTAATTTTTAAGGAATCTCCATACTGTTATGTACAGTGCCTGCAAGAGTTTTCATTCAAAACCAACAGTGCTTGAGGGTTCCTTTTTCTCCATATCCTTGCCAATGTTTATTTGTTGTGTCCTTGATTTTAGCCATTCTGACAGGTGAGGTGAAATCTCATTGTAGTTTTGATTTACATTTCTCTGATAAGGAGTCATATTGAGCATCTTTTCATGTCTATTGGCCATCTGTATGTCTTCTTTGGAGAAATATCTGTTCATGTTTTTACCCAGTTTTTAAAAAGTTTTATTTTAATACTAAGTATTTAACATATAGTGTAATATTGGTTGCAGGTGTCCAATATAGTGATTCAACATCTAGTGCTTATAACAAAAAGTAAGCTCGTTAATCTACAAGCCTTATTTCGCCTATCCTCCCACCCACCTCTATTCTGGTAACCATTGGTTTCTTCTCTATACCTCAGAGTCTGTTTCTTAATTTGGCTCTATCTTTCTTTGTCCCTTTGCTTCTTTTTTTTGTTACTTTAATTCCACATATGAGTGCAATTATATAGGATTTGTCTTTCTCTGACTTATTTCACTTAGTGTAATACTCTTTAGCTCTATCCATGTTGTTGAAAATGGCAAGATTTCGTTCTTTTTATGGCTGAGTAATATTCCATTGCATACATATGCCACAACTTCCTTATCCATTCATTGATCTATGGGCACTTGGGTTGTTTCCAAAATTTGGCTATTGTAGATAATGCAGCTATAAACATTGGGGGTCATGTGTACATTCACATCAGTATTTTTGTATCTATTGGGTAAATACCTAGTAGTGCAATTGCTAGATCATAGGGTAGTTCTACTTTTAAATTTTTGAGGAACCTCCTCTACACTGTTTTCCAGAGTGTCTGCATCAGTTTGCATTCCCACCAACAGTGTAAGAGGGTTTCTCTTTTTCTGCATTCACTCCAAAACCTGTTATTTCCTGTGTTGTTAATTTTACCCATTCTGACATTTGTGAGGTGTTGTCTCATTGTAGTTTTGATTACTACAGCTTTGTAATATAATTTGAGGTACAGAATTGTGATACCTCCATCTTTGCTTTTCTTTTTCAAGATTGCTTTTGCTATTTGGAGTCTTTTGTGGTTCCATGCAAATTTTAGGATTGTTTGTTCTAACTCTGTGAGAAATGCTGTTGGAATCTTGACAGGCATTGCATTAAATGTGTAGAATGTTTTGGGCAGATAGACATTTTAACAATATTTGTTCTGGGGATCCCTGGGTGGCTCAGAGGTTTAGTGCCTGCCTTTGGCCCAGGGCATGATCCTGGAGTCCTGGGATCAAGACCGACATCGGACTCCCTGCACAGAAGCCTGCTTCTCCCTCTTCCTGTGGCTCTGCCTCTCTCTCTCTCTCTCATGAATACATAAATAAAATCTTTAAAAAATATATATTTGTTCTTCTAACCCAGGAAGATAGAATTTCTTTCCATTTCTTTGCATTATCTTAGATTTCTTTCAGTAGTGTTTTATAGTTTTCAAAGTACAGGGATTTCATCTCCTTCGTTTGGTTTATTTCTAGGTATCTTACTGATTTTGATGCAATTGTAACTTGAAATCATTCTTTAATTTTTATTTGTGCTGCTTCATCATTGGTGTATATAAATGCAAACAATTTCTGTATATTGATTTTGTATCCTGAAACTTTACTGGATTTATTTATCAGTTCTAGCACTGTTTTGATATAGTCTTTTAGGTTTTATATATGTAGTACATGCCATCCGTAAACAGTGTAAGTTTTACTTTTTGCTAATTTGCATGTTTTCTATTACTTTTTGTTGTCTTATAGTTATGGCTTGAACTTCCAGTTGAATGAAAGTGGTGATAGTGGCTTTTGATGTCTTGGTCCTGACCATAGGGAAAAAGCTTTCACTTTCTCCCTGTTCAGTGTGATAGTCACGAGTGTTTTACATATATGGCATTTATTATTCTGAAGTATGTTCCTTCTAAACTTAGTTTGTTGAGGGCATTTATCATGAATGCGTGTTGTACTTTCTCATATGCTTTTTCTGCACCTATGAAATGATAATATGGGCCTTATCCTTTGTTACACTCATGTGATGTATCATATTGATTGCTTTGCGGAATATTGAACCACCTTTGCAACACATGAGCAAATCCTACTTGATCATAGTGAATGATTTTTTAATGTATTGTTGGATTTGGTTTCCTAGTATTCTATTGAGAATTTTTGCTTCTATGTTCATTGGAGATATTGGCCTGTAGTTCTCTTTTTTTGTGATGTCTATCTATCTGGTTTCAGTATCAGGGTGATACTGACCTCATAGAATGAATTTGGAATTTCTCCTAATTTTGGAATAGTTTAAGATTAATTGGTCCCAAATTTTCCTTAAATATTTAGTAAAGACTTCCAGAAATTGGCAGCAGAGTGGTAGGACCTTGGGCTCATCTTGTCCCACAAACACATCTAGATAACTATAAAATCATTCTAAAGACCCCAGAAATCAACCTGAAGACTGACAGATCAGACTCCCCAATTTAAAGGAAAAAAAATCTACACCAAAGAAGGTAGAAAGTGTAAAGATGTGGTGTAGGGAGAAAATGGATCACAGGTCCTGTGGAGGGGAGTAATTCCTGGTCACACAGAAAGGTGTGTGAAAGAGAGAGAGGACCACATGAGAGTAGACAAGGAGATAATATCCCCAAAGTCATTGGCTGGGAAAACAAAAGGGGCTGATTTTCCTGAGCTCTTCCATCAGTGAGGTTTATACTCTTGAGTTTTAATGATCTGCAGATCTCACTGGGATATAGCCTTGAGGACAATGCTCTACTCCTGGAGACAAGCAGGCAAACAACCCAGCAGCAGAGGCTATAGAAACAGTGATCTGAAGAACACCTGGGACACACAATGGGGAGATTATTCACTCTTCTTGGAGTGCTTCCCTGAGAGGCAGCAATCAGGGAGATAACTCTCTGGGGATAAAGGAGTTGGCCAGGGCCATTTCCATCCCTGGACCCTCAGCATAAACACAGAGGTGCAGGAGGCAACACAGTGCCACACAGGCTGCCTATCTTGTTTAGACCAAATCCCAAACCCGTGTGCTCTGGCACCACTGCCCTTCTTGGTAAAGTTTGCTTCAGTCCCAGCATGGCATGCCTCTCCCTTAGAAGACCAGCACAAACCCCTGCCCCCATGGCCTCCCTAAAGCCTGGAGTTTTAAAAGTTAGCAGGTTCAGCTGGGATAGAGCCCAGGAAGTCATTGTTCTGCTCCTGGAGAGAAGGCAGCCAAAGAATCTGGAGGCAGACAGTGTGGAAATAACAATTTGAAAAACGCCTGTTACACACAAAGGAGAGATTATTTGGTCTTCTAGGAGGGCTTCTCTGAGAGGCAGCATTCATATAGATGCTTTTATGGGGATAAAGGAGATGGCTGCACCATATCTCTCTTCCATACCTCAGCATAAACACAGAGCCAACTGTGGGAAGCAACACAGTGCTCAAACAGACTTCCTAACATACTTACACCAAGACCCACCCCCCTGTGCTTGGGCAGGGTTGTCCTTCATCATCAAGCTTGATTCAATCCCAACATGGTGGGCCACTTCAACAAAGGACCAGAAGAAACCCCTGCCCACACTCTACCTCTGACCAGAGAGTTCTGCAAGGCTTCAGTTCTACAGCAAGTAGTATCAGGTCTCATTTAACAAGCAGATCATAGGACACCAAGTTAAAACTCGCCACATTCTGGCCAAAGAGCAAACACTATAGGCAACTAGAGTCTCTGCAGACCAATGGCATGAAGCATAGAGAAGCCAAAACACAATGGCAGAGCACACACAGCACACCTCACAGGGGAATTCAGAGATCATTACCACAGAGATTAAAGAGTAAAAAAAGTATCAATCAGAAATTAAAAATACAATAACAGTTTCAAAACAGACTGGATGCAAGGAACACAAGGATGGAAGAAGCAGTGGAAAGAATAAATGATATAGAAGACTAAATATGGGAAATAATGAAGAGAAACAAAAGAGAGAAAGAAGAATTATAGACCACGAGAATGGATTTAGGGAACTCAGTGACACCATCAAATGCAATAACATTCATATTGTAGGAGTCTCAGAAGAAGAGAGAAAAGAGGGCAGAATATTTATTTGAGGAAATCATAACTAAAATTTTCCCTAATCTAGGGAGAGAAACACACATCCAGATCTAGGAGGCACAAAGAACTCCCAAAAAAATCAACAAAACAGGGCAACATAAAAAAATACTGTAATTAAATTTGCAAAATATGGCTATAAAGAAAAAATTTAAAAACAGTGAGACAAAATAAGTCCCATAAAGTTAATGGTAGATTTCTCAACAGAAATGTGGCAAGCCAGAAGACAGTGTCATGATCTATTCAACATGATGAAAGGAAAACACCTGCAGCCAAGAATACTTTATATAGCAATGATATCATTCAGAATAGGAGAGATAAAGAGATTCTCAGACATTCAAAAAATAAAGGAGATCATGACCACTAAATCAGCCCTGAAAGAAATATGAATGGGGACTCTTCCAGTGGGAAAGAAAGATCAAAAGCAAAAAGACTAGAAAGGAACACAGAACATCACCATAAACAACAATTCCATAGGTAACACAATAGCACTAAACTCGTATCTTTCCATTACTGCTCTGAATGTAAATGGACTAAATGCTCCAATCAAAACACATAGGGTACCAGAATGGATAAAAAAGCAAGACTCATTTATATGCTACTCACAAGAGACTCATTTTAGACCTAAAGACTCTTGCAGACTGAAAGTGAGAGAAAGGAGAACCATCTATCATGCTAATGGACATGACAAGAAAGCCAGAGTATCTGTACTTATATCAGATAAACAAGATTTTAAGCCAAATATTGTAAAGAGAGGAAGAAGGGCACTATATCATAAACATTATAAATAAATCCATCAAGAAGATCTAACAATTGTAAATATTTATGTGCCCAATGTGGGACCACCCAAATCAATGAAATAATAACAAACAAAAGGAGCTAATTGATAATAATGCAATAGGGATGTCTGGGTGGCTCAGTGGTTGAGCATCTATCTTCCCCTCAGGGGGTGATCCCGGGTCTGGGGATGGAGTCCTGCATCAGGCTCCTTGCAAGGAGCCTGCTTCTCCCTCTATCTATGTCTCTGCCTGTCTCTGTCTCTCATCAATCAATATAAAAATCCTTTTTAAAAAAGATAATACAATAATAGTAGGGGGCTTTAATACCCCCCTTACATCAATGGACAGATAATCTAAACAGATAATCAAAAAGGAAACAATGGCTTTGAAGTACACACTGGACCAGATGAACTTAACAGATATATTCAGAACTTTTCATCCTAAAGTAGGAGAATACACATTCTTTTCGAGTGCACATGGAACATTCCCCAGAATAGATCACATACTTGGTCACAAATCAGGCCTCAACAAGTAAAAAAAGATTGAGATCATACCATGCATATTATCAGACCATAACACAATGAAACTTGAAGTCAACCACAAGAAAAATTCGGAATGACCACAAAACATGCAGGTTAAAGAATATCCTACTAAAGAATGAATGGGTAAACCAGGAAACAAAAGAAGAAATGAAAAAATACATAGAAGCACATAAAAATAAAAGCACAACAGTCCAAACCCTTTAGAGTGCAGTAAAGGTGGTCTTAAGAGGGAAGTATATTACAATCCAGGCCTACCTCAAGAAGCAAGAGAAATCTCAAATATACAACCTACTCTTACACCTAGAAGAGCTAGAAAAGGAGCAGTAAATAAAACCTAAGGGAAACAGGGACGCCTGGGTGGCTCAGTGGTTCAGCATCTGCCTTCGGCTCAGGGCATGATCCCAGGGTCCTGGGATTGAGTCCCGCGTCAGGTTCCCTGCATGGAGCCTGTTTCTCCCTCTGCCTGTGTCTCTGCATCTCTCTCTGAGTGTCTCATGAATAAATAAATAAAATTTAAAAAATAAAACCTGAGGGAAATAATAGAGATTAGAGCATAAATAAATGATTATACTAACAAAACAAAAAAAACAGTAGAACAAAGAAATGAAACTAAGAGCTACTTCTTTGAAAGAATTAATAAAACTGCTGAAAAAAAAAGTGATGAATTCCTAGCCAGACTTATCAAAAAGAAAAGAGAAAGGAACCAAATAAATAAAAAAGACAGGAGAGATCAAAAGCAACACCTGAGAAATACGAACATTATGAAGAGAACATTATGAAAAATTACATGCAAAAAACTGGGCCATCTGGAAGAAATGCATAAATTCCTAGAAACATACAAACTTCCAAAAGTGAAACACAGAAGAAAATAGAAAATTTGAACACACTCATAACAAGCAAAGAAGTTGAATCAGTAATCAAAACTCTCCCAACAAACAAAAGTCCAGGGCCAGATGGCTTTCCAGGGAAATTCTTTTTTATTTTTATTTTATTTTTTTTAAATTACTTTTAATTGTTGTTCAATTTACCAACATACAAAAAAACACCCAGTGCTCATCCCGTCAAGTGTCCGCCTCAGTGCCCATCACTCATTCCCCTCCAACACCCGCCCTCCTCCCCTTCCACCACCCCTAGTTCGTTTCCCAGAGTTAGGAGTCTTTATGCTCTGTCTCCCTTCCTGATATTTCCCAACATTTCTTCTCCCTTCCTTTATATTCCCTTTCACTATTATTTATATTCCCCAAATGAATGAGAACATACACTGTTTGTCCTTCTCCGACTGACTTATTTCACTCAGCATAATACCCTCCAGTTCCATCCACGTTGAAGCAGATGGTGGGTATTTGTCATTTCTAACTGCTGAGTAATATTCCATTGTATACATAACCACATCTTCTTTATCCATTCATCTTTCGATGGACACCGAGGCTCCTTCCACAGTTTGGCTATTGTGGATATTGCTGCTAGAAACATCGGGGTGCAGGTGTCCCGACGTTTCATTGCATCTGAATCTTTGGGGTAAATCCCCAACAGTGCAATTGCTGGGTGGTAGGGCAGGTCTATTTTTAACTCTTTGAGGAACCTCCACACAGTTTTCCAGAGTGGCTGCACCAGTTCACATTCCCACCAACAGTGTAAGAGGGATCCCTTTTATCCGCATCCTCTCCAACATTTGTGGTTTCCTGCCTTGTTAATTTTCCCCATTCTCACTGGTGTGAGGTGGTATCTCATTGTGGTTTTCATTTGTATTTCCATGATGGCAAGTGATGCGGAGCATTTTCTCATGTGCATGTTGGCTATGTCCATGTCTTCCTCTGTGAGATTTCTCTTCATGTCTTTTTCCCATTTCATGATTGGATTGTTTGTTTCTTTGCTGTTGAGTTTAATAAGTTCTTTATAGATTTTGGAAACTAGCCCTTTATCTGATATGTCATTTGCAAATATCTTCTCCCATTCTGTAGGTTGTCTTTTAGTTTTGTTGACTGTATCCTTTGCTGTGCAAAAGCTTCTTATCTTCATGAAGTCCCAATAGTTCATTTTTGCTTTTGTTTCTTTTGCCTTTGTGGATGTATCTTGCAAGAAGTTACTGTGGCCAAGTTCAAAAAGGGTGTTGCCAGTGTTCTCTTCTATGATTTTGATGGACTCTTGTCTCACATTTAGATCTCTCATCCATTTTGAGTTTATCTTTGTGTATGGTGAAAGAGAGTGGTCCAGTTTCATTCTTCTGCATGTGGATGTCCAATTTTCCCAACACCATTTATTGAAGAGACTGTCTTCCTTCCAATGGATAGTCTTTCTTCCTTTATCGAATATTAGTTGACCACAAAGTTCAGGGTCCACTTCTGGGTTCTCTATTATGTTCCATTGATCTATGTGTCTGTTTTTGTGCCAGTACCACACTGTCTTGATGACCACAGCTTTGAGTACAACCTGAAATCTGGCATTGTGATGCCCCCAGCTATGGTTTTCTTTTTTAAAATTCCCCTGGCTATTCGGGGTCTTTTCTGATTCCACACAAATCTTAAAATAATTTGTTCTAACTCTCTGAATAAAGTCCATGGTATTTTGATAGGGATTGCATTAAACGTGTAAATTGCCCTGGGTAACATTGACATTTTCACAATATTAATTCTGCCAATCCATGAGCATGGAATATTTTTCCATCTCTTTGTGTCTTCCTCAATTTGTTTCAGAAGTGTTCTATAGTTTTTAGGGTATAGATCTTTTACCTCTTTGGTTAGGTTTATTCCTAGGTATCTTATGCTTTTGGGTGCAATTGTAAATGGGACTGACTCCTTAATTTCTCTTTCTTCAGTCTCATTGTTAGTGTATAGAAATGCCATTGATTTCTGGGCATTGATTTTGTATCCTGCCACGCTACCAGATTGCTGTATGAGTTCTAGCAATCTTGGGGTGGAGGCTTTTGGGTTTTCTATGTAGAGTATCATGTCATCGGCGAAGAGGGAGAGTTTGACTTCTTCTTTGCCAATCTGAATGCCTTTAATGTCTTTTTGTTGTCTGATTGCTGAGGCGAGCACTTCCAGAACTATGGTGAACAGCAGTGGTGAGAGTGGACATCCCTGTCTTGTTCCTGATCTTAGGGGAAAGGCTCCCAGTGCTTCCCCATTGAGAATGATATTTGCTGTGGGCTTTTCATAAATGGCTTTTAAGATGTCGAGGAAAGTTCCCTCTATCCCAACACTCTGAAGGGTTTTGATCAAGAATGGATGCTGTATTTTGTCAAATGCTTTCTCTGCATCTAATGAGAGGATCATATGGTTCTTGGTTTTTCTCTTGCTGATATGATGAATCACATTGATGGTTTTACAAGTGTTGAACCAGCCTTGTGTCCCGGGGATAAATCCTACTTGGTCTTGGTGAATAATTTTCTTAATGTGTTGTTGGATCCTATTGGCTAGTATCTTGTTGAGAATTTTTGCATCCATGTTCATCAGGGATATTGGTCTGTAATTCTCCTTTTTGGTGGGATCTTTGTCTCGTTTTGGAATTAAGGTGATGCTGGCCTCATGGAACAAATTTGGAAGTACTCCATCTCTTTCTATCTTTCCAAACAGCTTTAGTAGAATAGGTATGATTTCTTCTTTAAACGTTTGATAGAATTCCCCTGGGAAGTCATCTGGCCCTGGACTCTTGTGTCTTGGGAGGTTTTTGATGACTGCTTCAATTTCCTCCCTGGTTATTGGCCTGTTCAGGTTTCCTATTTCTTCCTGCTCCAGTTTTGGGAGCTTGTGGCTTTCCAGGAATGCATCCATTTCTTCTAGATTGCCTAATTTATTTGCGTACAGCTGTTCATAATATGTTTTGAAAATCGTTTGTATTTCCTTGGTGTTGGTAGTGATCTCTCCTTTCTCATTCATGATTTTATTAATTTGAGTCTTCTCTCTCTTCTTTTTAATAAGGTTGGCTAATGGTTTATCTATCTTATTAATTCTTTCAAAGAACCAACTCCTGGTTTTGTTGATCTGTTCCACAGTTCTTTTGGTCTCGATTTCATTTAGTTCTGCTCGAATTTTAATTAACTGTCTTCTTCTGCTGGGGGTGGGGTCCATTTGTTGCTTTTTCTCTTGTTCCATTATGTGTAAGGTGAGCTTTTGAATTTGAGTTCTTTCCAGTTTTTGAATGGATGCTTGTATTGCAATGTATTTCCCCCTCAGGACTGCTTTTGCTGCATCCCAAAGATTTTGAACGGTTGTATCTTCATTCTCATTAGTTTCCATGAATCTTTTTAATTCTTCCTTAATTTCCTGGTTGACCTTTTCATCTTCTGGCAGGATGGTCCTTTCCCTCCACGTGTCTGTGGTCCTTCCAAACTTCTTGTTGTGATTAAGTTCTAATTTCAAGGCATTATGGTCTGAGAATATACAGGGGACTATCCCGATCTTTTGGTATCGGTTTAGACCCGATTTGTGACCCAGTATGTGGTCTATTCTGGAGAAAGTTCCATGTGCACTTGAGAAGAATGTGTATTCAGTTGAGTTTGGATGTAAAGTTCTGTAGATATCTGTGAAATCCATCTGGTCCAGTGTATTATTTAAAGCTCTCATTTCTTTGGATATGTTGTGCTTAGAAGACCTATCTAGTATAGAAAGAGCTAGATTGAAGTCACCAAGTATAAGTGTACTATTATCTAAGTATTTCTTCAGTTTGGTTATTAATTGGTTTAAATATTTGGCAGCTCCCACATTCGGGGCATAGATATTGAGGATTGTTAAGTCCTCTTGTTGGATAGATCCTTTGAGTATGAGATAGTGTCCCTCTTCACCTCTCACTATAGTCTTCGGGGTAAATTTTAGTTTACCTGATATAAGAATGGCAACCCCTGCTTTCTTTTGAGGACCATTTGAATGGTAAATGGTTCTCCAACCTTTTATTTTCAGGTTGTAGGTGTCCTTCTGTCTAAAGTGAGTCTCTTGTAGACAGCAAATAGATGGGTCCTGCTTTTTTATCCAGTCTGAAACCCTGCGCCTTTTGATGGGGTCATTAAGCCCGTTCACGTTCAGAGTTACTATTGATAGATATGAGTTTAGTGTCATCATATCTATTCAGTCCTTGTTTTTGTGGATTGTTCCACTGAACTTCTTCTTAAAGGGGAATTTTAAGAGTTCCCCTTAAAATTTCTTGCAGAGCTGGTTTGGAGGTCACATATTCTTTCAGTTCCTGCCTGTCTTGGAAGCTCTTCATCTCTCCTTCCATTCTGAATGAGAGCCTTGCTGGATAAAGTATTCTTGGTTGCATGTTCTTCTCATTTAGGACCCTGAATATATCCTGCCCGCCCTTTCTGGCCTGCCAGGTCTCTGTGGAGAGGTCTGCTGTTACCCTAATATTCCTCCCCATAAAAGTCAGGGACTTTTTTTCTCTTGCTGCTTTAAGGATCTTCTCCTTATCTTTGGAATTTGCAAGCTTCACTATTAAATGTCGAGGTGTTGAACGGTTTTAGTTGATTTTAGGGGGGGGATCTCTCTATTTCCTGGAGCTGAATGCCTGTTTCCCTTCCCAGATTAGGAAAGTTTTCAGCTAGGATTTGTTCAAATACATATTCTGGCCTCCTGTCCCTTTTCAGTGCCCTCAGGAACCCCAATTAAACGTAGGTTTTTCTTCCTCAGGCTGTCATTTATTTCCCTTAATCTATCCTCATGGTCTTTTAATTGCCTGTCTTTTTTTTCCCTCAGTTTCCCTCTTTGCCATCAACTTGTCTTCTATGTCACTCACTCGTTCTTCCACCTCGTTAAGCCTCGTCGTTAGGACTTCTAGCTTGGATTGCGTCTCATTTAATTGATTTTTAATTTCTGCCTGATTGGATCTAAATTCTGCAGTCATGAAGTCTCTTGAGTGCTTTATGGTTTTTTCTAGAGCCACCAGTAGCTGTATAATAGTGCTTCTGAAAAAAAAGAAAATAGTGCTTCTGAATTGGCTTTCTGACATTGAATTGTATTCCAGATTTTGTAACTCTGTGGGAGAGAGGGCTGTTTCTGATTCTTTTTTTTGAGGTGAGGTTTTCCTTCTAGTCATTTTGCTCAGTGCAGAGTGGCCAAAAACAAGTTGTATTGGGAAAAGGAGAAAAAGAGAGAGAAGGAAAGAAAAGAGAAAAAGAAAAAAGAGAAAGAAGAAAAAAAGGGGGGGGGAAGAGAAGAAAAAGAGAAAGAAAAAGAAAGAAAGGAGAAAAAAAAAGGGTGGGGTGGGGTGGGGGAAGCAATCCGAAATGAAGAAGAAAGAAAGAAAAAAAAGCACAAAACAAAACAAAAACAAAAACAAAAAACAAAAACAAAAAACAAAAACAAAACACGGGGGAGTATCTTCTGATTCTGTATATTTTAAGTCCCTTGACTTCCCTTGGAACTGGTCCGTGTCGCTGGTCTTCTGGGGGAGGGGCCTGCTGTGCTGATTCTCAGGTGTTAGCACTTGGGGGAGCTGCTCAGCCCCTGCCTGGTGCAGGGCTCAGTGGGGGGTGTTCACCCCATGAGGCCCCGGGAGGAAGCCACAGTGGCGGGGCAGCAGCTCTGGAAACCTGGATTAGGCCCCCGCAGTAGCTCCGGGGCTCTCCGTCTGCAGGGCCTGGGGCCTCCCGGGCGGGGCCGCTGATCTGCTCAGCTCAGGGCAGGAGTGTCCTTCCTGTCCTGGGCCCTCCCGGCCTCTGCCTGTCCCGGGGGAGGCCGGATCCTGGGCTGTGTCCCGGCGCCCTGTGCTCCGGGGCCCGCGCTGTTGGATTCGCTCCCGGCGGTGCAGCCCCCTCCGCGGAGCTGCCGCCCGAGCTGCTCCTGGAGCCGCGCAGCCCCCTCTGGGCGGAGCTTCTTCCTCCGCCCGAGCCTCCGCCGCCAAGCTGCTCCTGGAGCTGTGCAGCCCCCTCCGCGGAGCCGCCCCCGAGCCCCTCCGAGCTGCTCCGGGTCCGGCCGTGCGCGCTGCAGCCCTTAGGGAGCTCGGCGCACTCTCCTGGGGCGCAGGTGCCTGTTAGTGTCCCCGGGAGCCCGAGGGCCTCCCCGCCCTCCTGGGTCCTGCTCCAACTCCCTGCGAACCCCTTTCCGCCCGGGAAGGTTGGTGCAGCTCCTGCTTCTCCGGGACGGGGCTCTCCTGTCCTGGGGACACTCGCCCCGGCCTCAGCCTGGCTCCTCGTGGGGCCCCTCCCCCTTGGAGGCCTTTTGTTTCTTTATTTCTTTTTCCCCGTCTTCCTACCTTGATAGAAGCGCGAACTCTTCTCACTGTAGCGTTCCAGCTGTTCTCTCTTTAAATCTCAGGTCGAATTCGTAGATTTCCAGGATGATTGGAAGGTTTTCTAGGTAATTTGTTGGGGACAGGTGATTTGGAGACCCTACTCTTCCGCCATCTTGCCCCTCCCCCTTCCAGGGAAATCCTATTAAACATTTAAAGAAGAGTTAATACCTATTCTTCTGAAACTGTCCCCCCAAAATAGAAAGGCAAGTAAATCAGGATTCCTGGTGTCTCAGGGGTTGAGCGTCTGCCTTTGGCTCAGAGCATGATGCCAGGGTCCTGGGATCGAGTCCCACATCGGGTTCCCTGGAAGGAGCCTGCCTGTGTCTCTGCCTCTCTCTGTGTGTCTCTCATGAGTAAATAAAATATTAAAAAAAAGAAATGGAAGTAAATCTTCCAAAATTCTTCTATGAGGATAGCATTACTTTGATTCCAAAACCACACAAAGGCCCCACTAAAAGAATTACAGGACAATATCACTGATGAACATGGATACAGAAATTCTCAACAAAATACAAGCTAATCCAAACCAACACAATTATTCACCACAATCAAGTGGAATTTATTCCTGGGCTACATGGTTGGTTCAATATTTGCAAATCAATCAGCGTGATGTGCCTTATTAATAAAAGAAAGATTTAGTAGCATATTATCATCTCAGCAGTTGGAGAAAAAGCATTTGACAAAATACAGCAACCTTATTTGGTAAAGACTACAAAGTAGGCATAGATGGACGTACAACATCATAAAAGTCATATATAAAACATCCACTCAAATAACATCCTCACCAGGGAAATGCTGAGAGCTTTTCCTCTATGGTCAGGAAAATACAGGATGTCCACTCTCATCATTCCTATTTAACACAATACTGGAAGTCTAAGCAATCAAAGAGCAAAAAGAAACAAAATGCACCCAAACTGGCAAGGAAGAATTCAAATTTCAATATTTGCAGAAGACATGACACTCTGTAGAAAACTAGGAAGATTCTACCAAAAAAATTGGTAGAACTAATATATGAATTCACCAAAGTAACAGGATTTAAAGCCAACGTACAGAAATTTCTATGCACCAATAATGAAGAGCGGAAAAAGAAATCGACCCCATTCACAATTGCACCAAGACCAATAAGATATTTAGGAATAAATCTAACCAAAGAGGTAAAAGATCTGTACTTGGAAAACTATAGGATACTCATGAAGGAAATTGAAGAGGACATACAAAAAAGGAAAAACAGGTCATACTCATGGAATTTAAGAAAAAAACATTATTCAAATGTCTATACTACCCAAGTAATTTATAGGTTTAATGCAATCCTTCTGAAAACAACATGAGCGTTTTTTACAGAGCTAGAAAAAACATTTTCAAAATCTGTATGAAACCAGAAATGACCTCAAATAACCAAAGCAATCCTAAAAAAGAAAAGAAAATCTGGAGGCATCATGATTCTAGACATCAAGTGATATTACAAAACTGTAGTTATCAAGAGAGTATAGTACCAGCACAAAATCAGACACAAAGATCAGTGGAACAGAACACCTAAAAATGGACCTATAACTCTATGGCAAACTACTCTTCAATAAAGCAAGAATATCCAGTTGAAAAAAAGACAGAAATGGTGTTCAGAAAACTGGGCAGCAACATGCAGAATGAATCTAGATGACATTCTTACACCATAAACAAAGGCACAGAAAAATAAATTAAAATGAATGAAAGAACTAAATGTAAGACAGACAACCATGAAAATCCTAAAAGGGAAAGCAAACAGCAACCCCTTTGACCTTGGCCACAGCAACTTTATGCTAGACACGTTTCCAAAGGCAAAGGAAACAAAAGAAAAAAACTACTTGGACCGTATCAATATAAAAAGCAAAGGAAAAAAATCAACAAAACTAAAAGAAGATGAACATTACTCAGCCACCAAAAAGAATGAAATCTTGGCATTTGTGACAATGTGGATGGAGCTAGATTGTATTATGCATACTAAATAAGTCAGTCAGAGAAACACAAGTGATTTCACTCCTATGTGTAGTTTAAGAAACAAACATTATATGTTCTCATTCATTTGGGGAATATAAATAATAGTGAAAGGGAATATAAGGGAAGGGAGAAGAAATGGGTACGAAATATCAGAAAGGGAGACAGAACATAAAGACTCCTAACTCTGGGAAACGAATTGGGGGTGGTGGAAGGGGAAGAGGGCGGGGGTTGGGGGTGAATGGGTGACGGGCACTGAGGGGGGCACTTGACAGGATGAGCACTGGGTGTTATTCTGTATGTTGGCAAATTGAACACCAATAAAAAATAAATTTATTATTAAAAAAATAAAAAATATAAAAAAGAAGCAAAACAGATGAACATAGGGGAAGGGAAGGAAAAATAAAATAAGATGAAAATTGAGAAAGAGGTAAACCATAAGAGACACTTAACTCTAGGAAATAAACTGAAGGTTGCTGGAGGGGAGGTGGTTGGAGGGGATGGGATATCTGGGTGATGGACATTTAAGGAGGGCACTTGATGTAATGAACGCTGGGTGTTATATGCAATTGATGAATCACTAAATTCTACCCCTGAAACTAATAATACACTATATGTCAACAAAATCAAATTTAAATAACTTTTTAATTACACTGAGATGCCACCTCACACCTGTCAGAGTGGCTAAAATGAACAAAAGGAAATAACAGATATTGGCTGGATGCCAAGAAAGAGGGACCCTCTTCCTCTCTTGTTGGGGATGCAAACTGGTACAGCCACTCTGGAAAACAGTGTGGAGATTCCTCAACAAGTTAAAAATAGAACTACCCAGTGCACCCCAGGTGGCTCAGCAGTTACGCGCCATCTTCGGCCCAGAGCCTGATCCTGGAGACCCAGGATCAAGTCCCACGTTGAGCTCCTTGTGTGGAGCCTGCTTCACCCTCTGTTTGGGTCTCTGCCTCGTGTGTGTGTGTGTGTGTGTGTGTGTGTGTGTGTGTGTGTGTGTCTCATGAATAAATAACTAAAATATTTTTTTTTTTACAAAAAAAAAAAACCTACCCTATGACCCAGTAATTGCGGTACTAGGTATTTACCCAAAGGGTACAAAAATACAGATTTGAAGGGGCACATGCACCACAATATTTACAGCAGCATTACCAACAATAGCCAAACTATGGAAAGAGCCCATATGTCCGTTGACTAATGAATGGATGAATGGATGAAGAAGAGGTGGCATATACAATGGAATAATACTCAGTCTTCAAAAAGAATGAAATGTTGCCATTTGCAATGATGTGAATGGAGCTAGAATGCATTATGCCATGTGAAATAAATCAGAGAAAGACAAATACCACATGATTTCACTCATATGTGGAATTTAAGAAACAAAACAGATGAACGTAAGGGAAGGGAGAAAAGAAAGAGATGGAAGCAAACCAAAAGAGATTCTTAATGATAGAGAACAAATTGAGGGTTGGTGGATCTAGGTGGGTGGGGGATGGGCTAAATGAGTGAGGTGTATAAAGGAGGCCGCTTGTGATGATTAGCACTGGGTGTTAATAAATATAAGTGATGCATCACTAAATTCCACTCCCGAAGCCAGTATTACACTATGTGTTAACTAGCTAGAATTTAAATAAAAACTTGAAGAAAAAAACATACTGAATTCATGATGGCAGGGCCCCACTGAGGAAGAAAAGAGTGGTGTGGGTCTGGGAAGAAGTAACAGAGGGCTTTTCCATATCTGTCATGTAAAGGGCAGGCCAAAGTAAGACATAATTTTTAAATTTGGGACAGCGGGGCACAGGTTATACAGGTGTTTGTAACATTAATCTTTATTCTTGTCCCTGTGCTCAAGATTAATTTGCAGTAAAGATATTTCTTCCTAAAACCCAGCAGATAAATCCAAAGTCAATCACATGATTTTTGTTTGATGATGGTAGGAGTATAGACTTCTTTGGAAGACCCTAATTCTTGGAAGTTGTAAAATAAGTCCGTACCTGCTCTGTGAAATGATTCCCGGGAACTGTCAGTAGGCCAGAAATTGTGAGGAGTCCCTGAATGAGGGACAGCAGATGTGGTCTCACTCATTTGTTTGAGTAAGTCATGGCCCACAATCTGTGCAAAGGTCACTGCAAATGGAGGTACTGGCCCAAGAGTGTTCTATGCCCTGGGGAGGTGCTGGCTGGCATCAGAACAGAGCATATAGGTGAATTAGTGCAGCAACAAGAGCAGTGTGGACTAACCCAGCATTTCCCTATCTCGCTCCCAGCACTTACCACCCAGGGGGTGGCTATAGATGTCTGCCCAGGTGAAAGCAATGCCTATGGACACTTGGGCACACGGATGGGACAATGTCTGGGGTGGATGGGTTAGTAGACAACCCCGGGGAAGAACAGGGTGCAAGACCCACAAGAATTGCTGCCAATGTATCCAGCCCAGCATATCTCAACCTAGTCCCTTCCAGCACTTTCACTGCAGTGGTATAAATTCACCTCAACAGTGGCTCTTATTCATTAGCTATTCCCTGTGAATGAGGTACATATATGCCTTGTGTATGATTTTCCTTCTGCTGATGTAACAAGTTACCACAAATTTAGTGGCTGAAAACAACCAAATTTACAATTTTACGGTTCTGGAGGTCAGAAGTTTAAAATGTATCTGCAAGTCTGCGTTTCCTCCTGGAGGTCCTTGGGGAGAATCCACTTCCTTGTCTTTTCTAGCTTTGAGAGGCATCCTACATCCCTTGGCTCACACTCCCTTCTTCCATCTACAAAGCCAGCAGGGTAGCATCTTCTCTCTTCTTTGATCTCTGCTTCTATCCTTAGATGTTTTGCTGACTCTAATTCTACTGTTTGTCTCCTATAAAGGACTCTTACATTTACCTTGGGCCCATCCACATAGTCCAGGATAATCTCCCCATCCAAAGATCCTTAACTTAATCACATCTTCAGAGTTCCCTTTTGCCGTGTAAGGTAATATATTCACAGGTTCTAGGGATAGGGAAGTGGATGTCTTTGGAGCCTCGGGGGGGGGGGATTTTCAGTGTACCCCATCTTGTATGAGCTATTTTCCTTTAATCTTTACAAAACCACTGTGACATGCCCATTTGCCGATGGAGAAACCGAGGCTTAGAAAGGTAGGGTAACATGCTGGACTTGACACAGCTTGGAAGAAGCAGGTCCAGGCATGGAAAACCTGGTAAGGTGACTAAGGATCTCTGCTTTTCTCTTCCCTACACCTGTCCCTTTTATCATCTCTTTTCCTTCTGCTCCTATTCCAAGAGAGCAAGAATACTCTTTTCCATCGTAAGCCCTCTTGAACCACTAAATGTGCATGCATTCGATTGGAGCAGCTGCAAGGTGTGTGATGGCAGAAGTCAGGGCTTGGAAATCTGAAGATGTGAACCCAGACACTGACATTCACCAGCAGCGCTATGATCTTGGGCAAAAGAGCTAACTTTTCTCTAGCTTCACTGGTAATTGAAGGTTCTTGCAAAGGATTTCAGTTTGGATGCAATTTAGGCACAGAGCCTACCACAATGATGTTACTTTCCCTCTTCTCTCTGTACTCCCAAGGCCCTCACAAGTCAGTAAGTCAGTTGCCCTTCCTTTGTCATGTGCTATTTAGCCCAGACAAGCCTGTGGTCCACCATGTTCCAAGGCCTGGCTTAATTATTTCCTCCTGTTAAAACCATGCCTGGTGATATTCTGGCTATGAAATACACTGTGTTTATTTACCAACAACTTCTGTGACCTGTCTTACATAAATGTGATTTCTGTTAAGCATTTGTGAATACTGAATGTAGCTCACAAACTAAGTTACCTTGAGGAATTTGGATGGAAGCCACAGCCCTAGCTTGTACATTGCTTCAGGTAGGCTCTGATCCACCCTCGGTGCTATGGGGAGCTGCCCTGCCCTTATTGCGGAGTGGAGCAAAGGTTCGCTCAGATGAGGCCTGAGGCAGAGAAATGCCCACCCCCTCCTCAGCCAGCTGTTTGGTAGGCAGAAGGCAGTGCTGCAGTAAACGTAGACTGCTCCAAATTAGTTTGTGGCCAGGCTTCCCCAATAGAAAGCCCTGGTAGGCTCTGGATATAAAGAAGATTTCAGTTAGAAAGTGACTGTTGGGAAGAGAATTAGCTTGCTGGATCACATTCTCACAAAATCCCAACAGAATGGAGAAGCTATTAAAAAAAATACAGGTGATTTTGCAATCCTCTAGGCAGATTCATAAAGAGCAAACATAAAACAAACAAAAGAGGGGGAAAAACCCTGAATTCCAAGGAACCTGCTTTCATCCAGGGTCACTGGTATGTACTGTTGGATGTCCAGAGAGCCTGAAAACAGGCCTGGCATACAAGGCTGGAGAGATTAGCCTTTTCCTGTTGATTCAGAGGACAAATCACAGGACAGAGATGGTAAGTGAACTCAGCAAAGTCAAAGAGCTTGCAAGCAACACGGGCTGGGCCAGAACTCATGTTCCCAGGTTTGAGCTCAATGCTTGTTACTCTATACCAGGCATCTCCTTTCTACACATGTACAGGGGACTGGGCTTTGTTGGGTGCAATTCAGCTGAGAATTCTGCTTTCCACATGGGATACACTGCCCTGCCCTACCATTTAGTCACCAGGTGTAGCCGTATCCTGTTCCACAAACTCTATGGAGTATCAAGAGGCTAGACAGGGTCCTTTCCCTCAGTGGGATTATAGGCCGAGGTTCTGTCAAGCAAGTATTTAATCTCTTCCAGCCAAAAAAGGTATAAAGTATTTGCTTGCTTTTAAAATGTTCAGGTAAACACACGTGCAAAATATTTTCCATCATGTATTCCTTCAACATGCATTTATCACATGCCGCTCTCACACACTGCTTGAAACACCTGAGAGGCAAAGTCTGTGCTTCCTGCATGATAAGTGCTTTCATTTGTAATGTCATTTAATTCTCACAACCTTATGAGTACAGCACTTAATTAACCCCATATCATAGACAAGGAAACCGAGGCTCAGAGAGGTGAAGTGACTTAGGCAAAATCGTATCTTTGAAATGACATAAGAAAGATACAGAGTGTTTGCTGCAGACTCCGCCATCAGGGGAGCCAACATGGACCCACTACTCATTCAGGAAGACCAGCTTCAGGGAGGAAGAGGCCTGTGCGTAGGCAGATGGAATTTAGATAGCTGGGGATGAGAAGAAAAGCAATTCAGACAGAGGAAATAGTGAGCAAAGACCCAGAGTGGATAAAGCTCAGAGTTTGCTCACAATTACTATGTTTTTTTGTTTATCTTTTTTTATTGGAGTTTAATTTGCCAACATATAGCATACACCCAGTGCTTATCCCGCCAAGTGCCCTACTCAGTGCCCATCACCCAGTCACCCCAACCCCCGTGCACCTCCCTTTTCACTACCCCTTGTTCATTTCCCAGAGATAGGTGTCTCACATATTTTGTCACCCTCACTGATATTTTCACTCATTTTCTATACTTTCCCCTTTATTACCTTTCACTATTCTCGTATTCCCCAAATGAATGAGACCATATAATGTTTGTCCTTCTCCAATTGACTTATTTAACTCAGCATAATAACCTCCAGGTCCATCCACATCCAGGCAATGGTGGGTATTTGTCATTTCTAATGGCTGGGTAATATTCCATTGTATGCATATAACACATCTCTTTATCCATTCATCTTTCAATGCACCCCGAGTTTCCTTCCAACTTTGGTTATTGTGGACGTTGATGCTATAAACATCGAGATGCAAGTGTCCGAGGGTTTCACTGCATCTGAATCTTTGGGGTAAATCCCCAGAAGTGCAATTGCTGGGTCATAGGGCAGGTCTATTTTTAACCCTTTGAGGAACCTCCACACAGCTTCCAGAGTGGCTGCACCAGTTCAAATACCCACCAACAGTGCAAGAGGTTTCCCCTTTCTCCACATCCTCTCCAACATTTGTTGTTTCCTGCCTTGTTAATTTTCCCCATTCTCACTGGTGTGAGGTGGTATCTCATTGTGGTTTTGATTTGTATTTCCTGATGGCAAGTGTTGCAGAGCATTTTCTCATGTGCTTGATGGTCATGTCTATGTCTACTTTGGTGAAATTTATGCTCATACCTTTTACCTATTTCATGATTGGATTGTTTCCTTGGGAGGAGGGGCAAGATGGCAGAGGAGTAGGGTCCCAAATCACCTGTCCCCACCAAATTACCTAGATAACCTTCAAATCATCCTGAAAATCTACGAATTCGGCCTGAGATTTAAAGAGAGAACAGCTGGAATGCTACAGTGAGAAGAGTTCGCGCTTCTATCAAGGTAGGAAGACCGGGGAAAAAAGATTTAAGAAACAAAAGGCATCCAAGGGGGAGGGGCCCAGTGCCTGGCTAAGGCCTGGAAGAGTGCCCCCAGGACAGGAAAGCTCCATCCCAGAGAAGCAGGAGCTTCACCAAACTTCCCAGGCTGAAAGACACTCTTAGGGAGTTAGAGCAGGACCCCAGGAGGGCAGGGATGCCCTCAGGCTTCCTGGGACAATAACAGACACCTGCGCAATACAACCATCCATTCAAAAACTGGGAAGAACTCAAATACAAAAGCTAACTTTACACCTAAAGGAGCTAGATAAAAAACAGCAAAGAGATCCTACACCCAGCAGATTAAGAGAGTTAATAAAGAAGATCCTACACCCAGCAGATTAAGAGAGTTAATAAAGACTCGAGCAGAACTCAACGAAATCGAGACCAGAGGAACTGTGGAACAGATCAACAAAACCAAGACTTGATTCTTTGAAAGAATTAATAAGATAGATAAACCACTGGCCAGCCTTATTAAAAAGAAGAGAGAGAAGACTCAAATTAATAAACTCATGAATGAGAAAGGAGAGATCACTACCAACACCAAGGAAATAGAAACTATTTTAAAAACATATTAAGAACAGCTATATGCCAATAAATTAGGCAATCTAGAAGAAATGGATGCATTACTGGAAAGCCACAAGCTACCAAAACTGGAGCAGGAAGAAATAGGAAACCTGAACAGGCCAATAACCAGGGAGGAAATTGAAGCAGTCATCAAAAACCTTGCAAGTAGTTAACATGTAGTGTAGTATTGGTTGCAGAGTAGAATTTTTGACTCATCACTTACATATAACACCCAGTGCTCATCCCAACAAGTTCCCTTCTTAATGCTCATCACCCATTTAGCCCATCCCCCAATCCATCTCCCCTCCAGCAAACCTCAGTTTGTTCACTATATTTAAAATTCTCTTATGTTTTGCCTACATCTCTATTTCTATCTTATTCTATCTTTCCTTCCCTTCCCCTATGTTCATATGTTTTTTCCTGAATTCCACATATGAGTGAAATCATATATTTGTTTTTCTCTGACTGACTTATTTCACTTAGCATAATATACTCTAGTTCCATCCACGATTTGCAAATGGGGAGATTTCAGTCTTTTTGAACATAGAGTAATATTCCAGTCTATATATATATATATACACCATTTCTTTGTCCATTCATCAGTCAATGAACATTTGGACTCTTTCCATAATTTGGCTATTGTGGACAGTGCTGCTATAAACATTGGGATTCATGTGCTGTTTAGAATCAACATTTTTGTATCCTTTGGATACATACCTAGTAGTGCACTTGCTGAATGGTAGGGTAGTTCTATTTTAACTTTTTGAGGAACCTCCTCTATACTGTTTTCCAGAGTGGTTGCACCAGTTTGCATTTCCATGAACAGTAGAAAATGGTTCCCCTTTTTCTGCATTCTCACCAACATCTGTTGTTTGCTGAGTTGTTAAATTTAGTCAATCTGACAAGTGTGAGGTGTTATCTCATTATGGCTTTGATTTGTGATGATGATGAGTGATGTTGAACATTTTTTCCTGTGTTAGCCATCGGATGTCTTCTTTGGAAAATTCCTATTCATGTCTTCTTCCCATTTCTTAACTGGAATATTTGTTTTTTGGATGTTGAATTTGAGAAGTTCTTTATAGATTTTGGATACTAACCATTTATCTGATATGACATTTGCAAATATCTTCTCCCATTCTCTAGGTTGCCTTTTAATTTTGTTGACTATTTCCTTTGCTCTGCAGAAGCTTTTTATCTTGATGAGGTCCCAATAGTTCATTTTTGCTTTTATTTATCTTATTTCCAGAGAGACATGTCTAGGAGGGAGTTGCTGTGGCCAAGGTCAAAGTGGTTGCTGCCTGCTTTCTCCTCTAGGATTTTGATGATTTCTTGTCTTACATTTAAGTCTTTTGTCCATTTTGAATTTATTTTTGTGTATGGTGTACAGAAGTGGTCCAGTTTCATTCTTATCTATATCACTGTCCAGCTTTCCCAATGCTATTTCTTGAAGATACTGTCTTCTTTCTTTCTTTTTAAAAGATTTTTTATTTATTCATTTGACAGAGAGAGAGAGAGAGTACAAGCAGAGGGAGAGGCAGAGGGAGAGGGAGAAGCAGACTCCCCATTGAGCTGGGAGCCCAAGGACTCTCCCAGGACTTGGAGATCATGACCTGAACCAAAGGCAGATGCTTAACCATAAGAGCCACCCAGGTGCCCCAAGACTGTCTTTTTTCAATTGGACACTCTTTACTATTTTGATAAATATTAGTTTTCCATAAAACTGTGGGTCCATTTCTGGGTTCCCTATTTTTGTTCCATTGATCTATGTCAATGTTTTTGGGTCAGTACCACACTGTCTTGATGATTATAGCTTTGTAGTAAAGCTTGATGTCCAGAATTGTGATGTCTCAAGCTTTTCTTTACTTTTTCTTTTTTTAAAGATTTTATTTATTTATTCACGAGACACACACACACACACACACTGAGAGAGAGAGAGAGAGAGAGAGAGGCAGAGACATAGGCAGAGGGAGAAGCAGGCTCCATGCAGGGAGCCTGACGTGGGACTCGATCTTGGGTCTCCAGGATCAGGCCCTGGGCTGAAGGCAGTGCTAAACCGCTGAGCCACCCGGGCTGTCCATTTCTTTACTTTTTCAACATTACTTTGGCTATTCTGTGTCTTTTCTGGTTCCACACAAATTTTGGAACTGTTTGTTCAAGCTCTGTGAAAAATGCTGGTGTTATTTTGATACAGATTGCATTGAATGCATAGATTGCTTTGGGTAACAATATTTATTCTTCCAATCCAAAAGCATGGAATGTCGTTCCAATCCCTTGTGTCTTCTGTATTTTTCAAAAGTGTTCTATAGTTTTCAGCATACAGATCCTTCACCTCTTTGTTTAGTTCCCCCCCTCCCCGGGTATCTTATGATTTTTGGTGCAACTATAAATGGGATCAATTCCTTGATTTCTCTTCTTCTGATTCATTGTTAGTGTATAAAATGCAACATATTTTTGTACACTGATTTTATCTCCTGTGACTTTGCTGAATTCGTATACCACTTTTAGAAATTTTTGGTGGCACCTTTCAGGTTTTCTACATAGAGTGTCATTTCATCTGCAAATATTAACAGTTTCAATTCTTCCTTCCCAATTTGGATGTCTTTTATTGGTTTTTGTTGCCTGATTGCTGAGGCTAGGACTTCTAGTACTACGTTGAACAACAGTGATGAGAACAAACATCCCTGTCGTGTATTTGATCTTAGGGGAAAAGCTATCAGTTTTCCCCATTGAGGATATTAGCTGTGGGTCTTTCATATATGGCCTTCGTGATGTTGAGATATGTTCCTTCTATTTCTACTTTCTGAGGGTTTTTTTTTTTTATCAAAAAAGGATGCTGAATTTTGTCAAATACTTTTTCTGCATCAATTCAGAGGATGATATCGTTCTTATCCTTTCTTTCACTAATGTGATGTATCATGTTGATTGATTTGCAAATATTGAATCACTCCTGCTGCCCAGAATAAATCCCACTTGATCATGGTGAGTAATCCTTTTAGTGTACTGTGGGATTCAATTAGCTAGTGTCTTTTTGAGAATTTTTGCATCCATGTTCATCGGGGATTTGGGTCTGTAGTTTTCTTTTTAGTGGGGTCTTTGTCTGGTTTCGGAATCAAGGTAATGCTAGCCTTGCAGAAGGAGTTTGGAATATTTACTTCCATTTTTTATTTTTTGGAACAGTTTCAGAAGAATAAGCACTAATGTTTGGTAGAATTTCCCTGGAAAGCCATCTGGCTCTGGACTTTAATTTGTTGGGAGATTTTTGATAACTGATTCAATATCTCTGCTGGTTATGAGTCTATTCAAATTTTCTACATCTTCCTCTTTCAATTTTTTTAAGTTTATATGTTTGTAGGAATTTATTCATTTCTTCCAGATTGCCCAGTTTGTTGTATATAATTTATTGTAATGTTCTTTTATGATTATTTATATTCCTGTGGTGTGGTTGTAATCTCTCCTCCTTCATTCATAATTTTTTATTGATATGAGTCCTTTTTATTTTCTTTTTGATAAGTCTGGCTAGGAGCTTATCAATTTTATTAATTCTTTAAAAGAACCAGTTCTTCATGAGAGACTCCTAACTCTTGCGAACGAACAAGGGGTAGTGGAAGGGGAGGTGGGCAGGGGGATGGGGTGACTGGGTGACAGGCACTGAGACGGACACTTGACGGGATGAGCACTGGGTGTTATACTATATGTTGGCAAATCGAACTCCAATAAAAATATATATAAAAAATAAAAGAACCAGTTCTTAATTTTATTAATTTGTTCTACTTGTTTTGTTTTGTTAGTATATCATTTATTTTTGCTCTAATCTTTATTGTGTCCCTTCTTCTGCTACCTTTAAACTTTATTTACTGTTCCTATTCTAGCTCCTTTAGGTGTAAGATTAGATTATGTATTTGAGATTTTTCTTGCTTCTTGAGGTAGGCCTGTATTGCAATATACTTCCCTCTTTGGACTGCCTTTGGTACACTCCAAATGTTTTGGACTGTTGTATTTT
Organism: Vulpes lagopus; assembly: GCF_018345385.1. NCBI lineage: Eukaryota > Metazoa > Chordata > Mammalia > Carnivora > Canidae > Vulpes > Vulpes lagopus. Next base: position 46,757,037 of record NC_054848.1, on the reverse strand, counting down.
CATTATCCTTTGCTTCCATATATATTTTTTGTTTCTTCTTTAATTTTCTGGTTGACCCATTCATCCTTCTGTATGATATATTTTAACTTCCATGTATGTGTGATGTTTCCAAATTTTTTCTTGTGGTAGTTTCATAGTGTTGTGGTCAGAAAATATGCATGATATAATCTCAATCTTTTTGTACTTGTTGAAGTCTGATTTGTGACTTAGTAATCTATTCTGAAAAATATTCCATGTGCACTCAAAAAGAATGTGTGTTCTCCTACTTTAGGATGAAAAGTTCTGAATTTTTCTGTTAAGTCCATCTGGTCCAATGTATCATTCAAAGCCATATTTCCTCATTTACCTCTGCTTCAGTTATCTGTCTGTTGCTGTGAATGGGGTGTTAAGGGTCCCATCAATTATTGTTTTAATATCAATGAGTTTCTTTAAGTTTGCCATCAATTGATTTATATATTTGGCTGCTCCAAAGTTTCTGGCATCAATATTTACAATAGTTAGGTCTTCTTGTTGGATTGACCCCTTTATTAGTGTATAGTGCCTTTCTTCATCCCTTATTACAGTCTTTGATTTAAAATCTAGTTTGACTAACATAAGTATGACTACTCCAGCTTTCTATTGATGTCCATTAGCATGATAGATGGTTCTCCACCCCCTCACTTTCAATCTGTAGGTGTCCTTGTGTCAATAATAAGTCTTTTATAAGCAGCATATCAGTGGGTCTTATTTTTTTTATCCATTCTGCTATCCTATATCTTTAGATTGAAATATTGAGCCAATTTACATTCATAGTAATTATTGATAGGTATGAATTTAGTGCCATTGTATTACCTGTAAAGTCATTGTTCTTGTAGATTGTCCCTGTACTTTTTTAGTCTCTATGCTTTTGGTTTCTCCACCAGGTCAAAGGATCCCCTTTAGTATTTCTTGCAAGGTTGGTTTAGTGTTCACCAACTCCTTTACTTTTTGCTTGTCTTGGAAATTCTTTCTCTCTCCTTCTATACTGAATGACAGCCTTGCTGGATAAAGTATTTTTGGCTGTATAGTTTTCCTATTTAGCACATTGAATGTATCATGTCACTCCTTTCTGGCCTCCCAAAATTCTGTGTACAGGTATGCTTCTAACATGATATGTCTTCCCTTTTAGGTTAAGGGCCTTTTGTGGTTAGCTTCTTTCAGAATTCTCTCTTCATCTTTGTATTTTGCAAATTTCACTATGGTATGTCTTGGTGTTGCCTGTTTTTGTTGATTTTGAAGGGAGTTCTCTGTGCTTGTTGGGTTTGAGTGCCTCATTCCTTCCCCAGATTAGGTTAGTTCTCAGCTATAATTTGTTCAGATAAACCTTTTGCCCTTTTTTCTTGCACTTATTCTTCTAGGACTTCTATGATGTAGAAATTATTACACTTTGTGGAATCAGTGAGTTCCCTAAGTCTATATTCACGATCTAATAGCTTTCTTTCTCTTTTCTTTTCAAATTCATTATTTTTCATAATTTTATCTTCACTATCACCTATTCGATCCTCTGTTTCTTCCATCCTCATTGTAATTGCTTTCAGTCTGTTTTGCATCTCAGTTATAGCATGTTTTATTTTGGCCTGACTAGATTGTAGGTCTTTTATCTCTGCAGGCAGGGCTTCTCTTGTGTCTTCAGTGCTTCCTTCAAGTGCAGCTAGTATTCTTATTACTGTTGCTCTAAATTCTTTATCAGATATATTGCTATACATGTTTTGAGCAAATCTCTGTGATTTCTTCTTGATCTTTCTTTTGGGAAAAATTCCTCCAACTTGTCACTATGTCTAGGTTTCTGTCTTTTGTGTTTTATGAAAACTTGTTATGTTTTCTGCTCCTGAGAGTAACACTATATTAAGTAGCGGTCATACCCTGTCCAGCACCTGGCACTTCAGGAAGTGTTTCTGTTGTATGCTGTGTGCACTCTGTTGTTGTGTTTTGGGTACTCTTTCACAGAGGTCAGTGATATACAGAGTTCCTCCTTGCTTGCAGTGGGAAGTGTTTGGACCTTTAACTAGGTGTACTTTGATTTGTTTGTTACAGTAAGCCTGGAACAACAACAACAACAACAAAAAAGGCTTAATCCAAGAAAAAAAGAGAAGAAAAAGGAACACAAAAGTAAATGAAAAGACAAAATCTATAAGTGTGATTCCAGAGAATAAGAAAGAAAAAAGGAAAAAAGAAAAAGAAAAGTATCCTGATCCAAAAAACTAGACAAGAAAATAAACAAACCAACAAATGGACAAAAAACTTTAAGCTTGGGACCCCTGAGTGGCTCAGCGGTTGAGTGTCTGCCTTTGGCTTAGGGTGTGATCCTGGAAGTTGTGGGATAGAGTTCCACATCGGGCTCCCTGCATGGAGCCTGCTTCTCTCTCTTCCTATGTCTCTGCCTCTCTCTGTCTGTCATGAATAAATAAAGTTTTTTAAAAACCCTTTAAGCTTGATACCAAAGAAAAAAGAAAAAACAAATAAAATAACATGTTTATAGATATATCTAGACATATCTATATCTATATCTATATCTATATCTATATCTATCTATCTATCTATCTATCTATCTATCTATCTATCTATCTATCGAAAAAATAGGAAAAAAAATATAAAAACCAAAAGTCTGGTCCTATTTCCACCAGCACTGAAGCTGACACTTTGGAACACTCTGTAATCAATAGATTTGGCATTTGTGGGGGTTTATGTTGGTCTTCTGAGGGAGACACCTGCTGTGCTGGCTCACAATCAGCCTGCCCTTATAAAGATACCCCTGCCAGGCACAGTGGGACAGTGGATTGGGGTTTGGTGTAAGTGACTTTAGCCCCCAGTGGAGGTGCTATGTTTCTCTCTGACATCCAACCATGCTAGTGGACAAGTGGGTGAAATGTGAAAAATGGTGTCACCTCACCCTCTCATTCCTAGGGAGGGGAACTTATATTCACCACTGTTAAGGAGGCCCTCAAAGAAAATCAAACAATTTCCTCTCCTATGTCCAAGGCTTTCCCCAAATTTCTGCCCTTAACCTCTCTGTGCACAGCCAGCAGCATGCCTGGCACCACAATTCTGTGTTTTATCTTTGGCTTGTGTCTGGGATTCAAAATTCTAAATCAAAGGGCCTGGCAAGGTGTAGGCCCTTTCCCTTCTCCCAGAGTAGAGCCTTGTGGTAGGACCAGTACCACTGTGTCCCAGAAAAGCAGTTGCACGGTGTGCACATGGTGGCTGGAGTCTATTATAGTGCACAGGGAAAAGCTTAGACTAGGTTATCTGCCCTTTGTCCATGTGCCTCTATCCCCTACATTGGAGAGTGAAGGTTTGGTTTTTGGAGTAGCAAAATACCTTCTTCCAAAGGTACTCCAGGAAGGGGAGTGATCTCTCCCAGTGTGACCAGGGGCTCCCCTCACTGCAGTGTGTTTTGCAAACCCTACATGCTGCTCTCTACCCCTCTCTCCTTAACTTTGCTCCATGAAAAAGAGTTCCTTCCTCTTTGTGGCACCAGTTTTTCTCTCCCCCAATTCACAGCTCTGAACCTCATATCTGCCATGTTACCTCCCTCCAATTGTGCAGTTACTTTTCTTAATCCTCATATTGATTTTCTAAATGTTCAAAATGATTTGGTGTTGATCTGGCGGTGTTTGAGGGATGGGGCAAGCTCAGGGTCCCCCTACTACTCTGACATCTTAACTCCAGAATTAGAATTAAAAACAAAAAGGGCCATCTGGGCCACTATGGTGCCCTTACCTCAGTACCCAAATAAGAAAAGCATTGGATAGGCAGTTGCACAGTATGTGCACTACACAAAGTAGGGTAGGGAGAAATGAAAGTGTTTTAAAAATAGAGTGAATAATTTAAAGTTGTGGGGTCATAAACAGAAGAGTTAGTCATATCTGACTAATAAACATTTATGTGTTCTTAAGTAGAGAATTGTTTGGATTAGGTATACCAAATAATAGGAAAGTATGAGTTAGAGATTTTTTAGAGTAGTTCAAATTTATCAGTGTGTGTTAGTTTTTTCTGCATTAACAAATACCCTTCAACAAAGTGTATTTAGGCAACAAACAGGTGGTTTTTTGCTTATGTTATATATGCTTTCTGGGAGGAAGAGGGCTATTTTTCACATAATTCTCACTCAAGGTCCAAAGCTGAGAGAACCTCATTAGATGTAACTTTGGAGGGCACTATTTCAGAAAAAAAAGGAATGTGATACATAATGTTTCTTCCTGAAAGGCTTCTTTCCAGAAGTGACAGAAATTACTCTTGCTTACATTTCATTGGAATTCAGTTTGTGTGGTCATCTTTAACTTATAGTGCCTATGAAGTATACTTCTATGAGGTTCAGGATGTAGGAGAGACTGAAGTATTTGGTGGACATAACTTTTGTCCATTAAGCCATGCAACAAATGACACTTATATAGCTGGTTATTCAGGAGCTATGCCACTGTTGATAATATTTCCCTCCATGTATTGCTTTCAGCCATGCTCTATTATATCCTGTTTTCAATCTCTAAAGTACATCATTGGTGGTTTCATTCTTCTTAACTGACATACAACATTGTATAAGCTTAATGTATAGGACATATTTGATATGACACATTTATATATTGCAATGTGATTACCACTGTAGTATTAATTAACATTTTTATCCTGTCACTTAATTATCATTTTTATGTGGTGGAAACTATTAAGAACTAGTGACATACCCACTTTGAAATTTATAATAGAAGATTGTTGAATATAAACACCATGCAGTGCATTAGATTTCTAGAATTTGTTCATCTACTAGTTTCATGTTTACACCCTTAAAGGACACATCTCCAGTTCCCCTACCACACAACCTTTTGTAAGCACCATACTCTGTATTTACAAGTTTGGCTTTTTTGGATTTCACATAAAAGTGATATCATATGCTATTTGACTTTCTCTATGAGACTTACTTCATGTAACACAATCCCCACAACATCAATTCATGTTGTCATAAATAGCAGAATTCCCTTTGATAGAGCTCTCCATCCCCAAACTGAACCCCATTGATTTTTAGCATTGCTATAAATCATGGGTTTTAAAAAATTAATATACATTCACTATGTTATTCATTTTGATGCGTAAAGTGTTCCAGATTTGATCGATGGAATAACCTTTGAGTTAACTCCCATGTACTTATGATATGCCACTTCATTTTTGACTGCTTCCTTATTTCCTGTCATAAAATATTTTCAAAGCTTCTCTTGTACTTTTCCAATTCTATTATTAAAATCTGCCATTTTTCTAAGAAACCCTGGTTCCTTTGAGACATAAATGGCTTTTAGAAAGCAAGAAAAAGACAACAAGAGTGCTTTTTTGCTAGAGGGATGTCATTGCTTTTAGCCTTTTCAGTAGACAGACTTAGGAAATACAATATTTTGGGTATAACTTTTATGGAGTTCGATATTCCAACATATAAAATAACACCCAGAGGTCATCCCGTCAAGTGCCCCTCGAAAGGCGGATCACCCAGTCAGCGCATTCCCCACACACCTCCCATTCCACTACCCCTTCTTCATTTCCCAGAGGTAGGAGTCTCTCATGTTTTGTCACCTTCTCTGATTTTTCCCACTCATTATCTCTCCTTTCTATTATAACCCCTTTCACTAATTTTTTATATTCCCCTTATGAGTATAACCATTTTATGATTGTCCTTCTCTATGACTTACTTCAATCAGCATAATACCCTCCAGTTCTATCCACGATGAAGCAAATGGTGGATATTTGTCATTTCTAAAGGCTGAGTAATATTCCATTGTATAAATAGACCACATATGCTTTATCCATTTATCTTTTGTTGGACACTGAGGCTCCTTACACAGTTTGGCTATTGTGGACAATGCTGCTATAAACATTGGGGGGGCAGGTGTGCTGCATTTTATATGCATCTGTATCTTTGGGGTAAATTCCCAGGAGTGCAGTTGTTGGGTTGAAGGGTAGCTCAATTTTTAACTCTTTGAGGAACCTCCACACGGTTGTCCAGAGAGGCTGTACCACTTCACCTTCCCAACAACAGTGCAAGATGGTTCCCCTTTCTCCACATGCTCTCCAACATTTATTGTTTCCTGTCTTGTTAATTTCAACAGCCCCGCTGGTGTGAGTTGGTATCTCATTGTGGTTATGAGATACCAACTCAAACTATTTATATTTCCGAGTAGTTTGATATAATATAAATACAACTATTTGTATTTCCCTGATGGCAAGTGATGTGGAGCATTTTCTCAGGTGCTTGTTGGCCATGAGAATGTCTTTTTTGGAGAAATTTCTGTTCATGTTTATGTCCATTTCATGATTGGATTGTTTGTTTCTTGGGTGCTGAGTATAATAATTTATAGATTTGGATGCTAGCTCTTTATCAGATATGTCATTTACAAACATCTTCTCCCATTCTGTAGGTTGTCTTTTAGTTTTGTTGACAGTTTCTGTTGCTCTGCAGAAGAAATTATCTGGATTAAGTCCCAAGATTTATTTTTGCTTTATTTCCCTTACCTTCATAAATGTATCTTGCAAGAAGTTCGTGTGGCCAAGTTCAAAAAGGGTGTTGCCTGTGTTCTCCTCTAGGGTTTTGATGGATTCTTGTCTCACATTTACATCTTGAGTTTATTTTTGTGTATGCTGTAAAGAACGGTCCAGTTTCATTCTTCTGCATATGGATATCCAATTTTCACCCACATCATTTATTGAAGAGACTATCTTTTTTCCAGTGGATAGTCTTTCCTCCTTTGTCAAATATTAGTTGACCATAGAGCTGAGGGCCCATTTCTGGGTTCTCTATTCTGCTCCATTGATCTATGTGTCTGTTTTTGTGCCAGGACCACACTGTCTTGATGATCACAGCTTTGTAGTACAACCTGAAATCTGGCATTGTGATGCCCCCAGCTATGGTTTTCTTTTTCAATATTGCTCTGGCTATGTGGAGTCTTTTCCCATTACACACAAATCTTAAGATGATTTGTTCCAACTCTCTGAAGAAAGTACATGGAATTTTGATAGGGATTGCATTAAATGTGTAAATTTCCCTGGGTAGCATTGACATTTTCACAATACTAATTCTTCCAATCCATGTTCATGGAATATTTTTCCATCTCTTTCTGTCTTCCTCACTTTCTTTCAGAAGTGTTCTGTCGTTTTTAGGGTATATATCCTTTACCTCTTTGGTGAAGTTTATTCCTAAGTATCTTATGCTTTTCGATGTAATTGTAAATAGGATTGACTCCTTAATTTCTCTTTCAGTCTCATTGTTAGTGTATAGAAATGCCACTGATTTCTGAGCATTGATTTTATATCCTGCCACATTACAGAATTGCTGTTTGAGTTCTGGCAGTCTGGGGGTGGAGTCTTTTGGGTTTTCTATGTACAGTATCAGATCATCTGCAAAGAAGGAGAGTTTGACTTCTTCTTTACAGTTTGAACACATTTATTTCTTTTTGTTGCCTGATTGCTGAGTCTAGGACTTCTAGTCCTATGTTAAGTAACAGTGGTGAGAGTGGACATCCCTGTCATGTTCCTGATCTTAGGGGAAGGCTCCCAGTGCTTCCCCATTGAGAATGATATTTGCTGTGGGCTTTTCGTAGATGGCTTTTTTTTTTTTTTTTTAAAGACTGTCTATGGTTTGTCTCCCTTTCTAACTTTGTCATGTTTTATTTTTCCCTACATTTTCCTATGATCCTCTGTTTTGTTTTTAATTTTATTTTATTTATTTATGATAGGCACACAGTGAGAGAGAGAGAGGCAGAGACACAGGCAGAGGGAGAAGCAGGCTCCATGCACCGGGAGCCCGACGCGGGACTCGATCCCGGGTCTCCAGGATCACGCCCTGGGCCAAAGGCAGGCGCCAAACCGCTGCGCCACCCAGGGATCCCCTCGTAGATGGCTTTTAAGATGCTGAGGAATATTCCCTTTTTCCCTACACTCTGAAGGGTTCTGATCAGGAAGGGATGCTGTATTTTGAGAAGTGCATTCTCTGCATCTATTGAGAGGATATGATTCTGGTTCTTCTCTCGTTGATGTGATATATGATGTTGATTGTCTTAAAACGTTGAGCCAACCTTGCAACTTGGGGATAAATCCCACTTGGTCTTGGTGAATAATCTTCTTAATGTACTGTTGGATCCTATTGGCTAGTATACTGCGGAGAGTTTTTACATCCGTTTTCATCAGGGATATTGGTTAATAATTCTTTTTGGTGTGATCTTTGACTGATTTTGAGATTCAGGTGATGCTGGCCTCATAAAACGAGTTTGGAAGTATTCCATTCCATTCAATCGTTTGGAACAGCTGTAGTAGAATAGGTATTGTGTCCTCTTTAAACGTTTGATAGAATTCCCTTGAGAAGCCATCTGGCCCTGGACTTTTGTGTCTTTGGTGGCTTGTGATGACTGCTTCAATTTCCTCCCTGGTTATTGGCCTGTTCAGGTTGTGGATTTCTTCCTGTTCCAGTTTTGATAGTATGTGGTTTTCCAGAAATGCGTCCATTTCTTTTAGGTTGCCTAATTTATTGGCATATAGCTGCTCATAATGCTTTTAAAATCGTTTGTATTTCTTCCGTATTAGTTGTGATTTCTCCTTTTACAATCATGATTTTATTAATTTCGGTCTTTTTTTTAATAAGGGGGGCTAATGGTTTATCTATGTTATTAATTCTTACAAAGAAACAACTCCTGGTTTTGTTGTTCTTTTACTCAGTTCTTCTGGTCTCTATTTCGTTGAGTACTACTCGAATCTTTTTTAACTCTCTTCTTCTGATGGGTATTGTTTTTTAAAAAAAATTTTTTTTGGAGTTCAATTTGCCAACATATAGCATAACACCCAGTGCTCATCCCACCAAGTGCCCCGCTCAGTGCCCATCACCCAGACTCCACGCCCAACTCCACTTCCACTAGCCCTTATTCATCAACCAGCGAAAGGTGTCTCTCAAGATTTCTCACCCTCATTGATATTTTCACTCATTTTCTCTCCTCTGTTATTACCTTTCACTAATTTTTATATTTCCCAAATGAATGAGACCATATAATGTTTGTCTTTCTGCGATTGACTTATTTACCTCAGCATAATACCCTCCAGGTCCATCCACGTCGAAGCAAATGGTGGGTATTTGTCATTTCTTTTTTTTTCTTTTTTTTGCTTTTTAATAATACATTTACTTTTTATTGGTATTCAGTATGCCAACATACACAATAACACCCAGTGCTCATCCCGTCAAGTGTCCCCCTAAGTGCCCGCCACCCAGTCACCCCCACTCCTTGCTCTCCTCCCCATCCACCACCCCAAGTTCGTTTCCCAGAGTTAGGAGTCATTAGATTCTGTCTCCCTTTCTGATATTTCCCACACATTTCTTCTCCCTTCCCCTCTATTCCCTTTCACTATTTTTTATATTGCACAGATGAATGAGACCATATAATGATTGTCCTTCTCCGATTGATTTATTTCACTCAGCAATATACCCTCCAATTCCATCCACGTTGAAGCAAATGGTGGGTATTTGTCATTTCTAATAGCTGACTAATATTCCATTGTATATATAAACCACATCTTCTTTATCCATTCATCTTTCGATGGACACCAAGGCTCCTTCCACAGTTTGGCTATTGTGGACATTGCTGCTAGAAACATCGGGGTGCAGGTGACCCGGCGTTTCATTGCATCTGAATCTTTGGAGTAAATCCCCAACTGTGCAATTGCTGGGTCGTAGGGCAGGTCTATTTTTAACTCTTTGAGGAATCTCCACACAGTTTTCCAGAGTGGCTGCACCAGTTCACATTCCCACCAACAGTGTAAGAGACTTCCCTTTTCTCCGCATCCTCTCCAACATTTGTTATCTCCTGCCTTGTTAATTTTCCCCATTCTCACTGGTGTGAGGTGGTATCTCATTGTGCTTTTGATCTTGATGACGTCCCAATAGTTCATTTTTGCTTTTGTTTCTTTTGCCTTTGTGGATGTATCTTGCAAGAAGTTACTGTGGCTGAGTTCAAAAAGGGTGTTGCCTGTGTTCTCCTCTAAGATTTTGATGGAATCTTGTCTCACATTTAGATCTTTCATCCATTTTGAGTTTATCTTTGTGTATGGTGAAAGAGAGTGGTCTAGTTTCATTCTTCTGCATGTGGATGTCCAATTTTCCCAGCACCATTTATTGAAGAGACTCTCTTTTCTTCCAGTGGATAGTCTTTCCTCCTTTGTCGAATATTAGTTGAACATAAAGCTGAGGGTCCACTTCTTGGTTCTCTATTCTGTTCCATTGATCTATGGGTCTGTTTTTGTGCCAGTACCACACTGCCTTGATGATCAGAGCTTTGTAGTACAACCTGAAATCTGGCATTCTGATGTCCCCAGCTATGGTTTTCTTTTTTAAAATTCCCCTGGCTATTCAGGGTCTTTTCTGATTCCACACAAATCTTAAAATAATTTGTTCCAAGTCTCTGAAGAAAGCCCATGGTATTTTGATAGAGATTGCATTAAACGTGTAAATTGCCCTGGGTAACATTGACATTTTCACAATATTAATTCTGCCAATCCATGAGCATGGAATATTTTTCCATCTCTTTGTGTCTTCCTCAATTTCTTGCAGAAGTGTTCTATAGTTTTGAGGGTATAGATCCTTTACCTCTTTGGTGAGGTTTATTCCTAGGTATCTTATGCTTTTGGGTGCCATTGTAAATGGGATCGACTCCTTAATTTCTCTTTCTTCCGTCTCATTGTTAGTGTACAGAAATGCCACTGAGTTCTGGGCTTTGATTTTGTATCCTGCCACACTGCTGAATTGCTGAATGAGTTCTAGCAATCTTGGGGTGGAGTCTTTTGGGTTTTCTAGGTAGAGTATCATGTTATTTGCGAAGAGGGAGAGTTTGCTGTATGAGTTCGGCCAAGGGCGCGAATCCAACAGCTCAGACCCGGGAGCACTGGGCTCTGGGCAGCCCAGGATCCCGCCTCCCCCGGGGGACAGAAAGCGGCCAGGAGGGCACAGGACAGCAAGGACGCTCCTGCTCTGAGCTGAGTGGATCAGCGGCCCCGCCACCGCCCCTGCAGCATCCAGGACCCTGCAGACTGAGAGCTCTGTAGTTACTGCTGGAGCTGAATCCAGGGCTCCAGAGCTGGCCGCCGCCACTGTGGTTGTTCCTCCTGGGGCCTCAAGGGGTAAACAGCCCCCACTGAGCCCTGCACCAGGCAGGGGGCAGAGCAGCTCTCCCAAGTGCTAACACCTGAAAATCAGCACAACTGGCGCCTCCTCCAGAAGACCAGCTAAACCGGCAAGTTCCAGGGGAAGTCAAGGGACTTAAAGTATATAGAATCAGAAGATACTTTCCGGTGTCATGTTTGTTTGTTTGTTTGTTTGTTTGTTTGTTTGTTTGTTTTTTGCTTTTTGAATTCTGTTTGCTTCCCCCACTTGTTTTTCTTTCTTTCTTTTTCTTTCTCTTTTTCTTCTTTTTTCTTTTTTTCTTTTTCTCTTTTCTTTCCGTCTTTCTCTCCTCTCATTTTCGACTATTCCCAATACAACTTGTTTTTGGCCACTCTGCACTCAGCAAAATGACTAGAAGGAAAACCTCACCACAAAAGAAAGAATCAGAAACAGTCCTCTCTCCAACAGAGTTGCAAAATTTGGATTACAATTCAATGTCAGAAAGCCAATTCAGAAGCACTATTATAAAGGTACTGGTGGCTCTAGAAAAAAGCATTAACGACTCAAGAGACTTCATGACTACAGATTTAGATGTAATCAGACAGAAATTAATAATCAATTGAATGAGATGCAATCCAAACTAGAGGTCCTAACAACGAGGGTTAACGAGGTGGAAGAACGAGTGAGTGACATAGAAGACAAGTTGATGGCAAAGAGGGAAACTGAGGGAAAAAGAGACAAACAATGAAAAGAGCATGAAGATAGATTAAAGGAAATAAATGAAAGCCTGAGGAAGAAAAACTTACATTTAATTGGGGTTTCCGAGGGCACCGAAACAGACAGATGGCCAGAATACAATTTGAACAAATCAAAGCTGAATAGATTCCTAATCTAGGAAGGGAACAGGCATTCAGATCCAGGAAATAGAGCGATTCCCCTCCTAAAATCAATAAAAACCATTCATCACTTCGACATTTAAAAGTTAAGCTGGCAAATTCCAAAGATAAAGAGAAGATCCTTAAAGCAGCAAGAGACAAGAAATCCCTGACTTATATGGGGAGGAATATTAGAGTAACAAGACCTCTCCACAGAGACCTGGCTGCCAGAAAAGGCTGCCAGGATATATTCAGGGTCCTAAATGAGAAGAACATGCAACCAAGAATACTTTATCCAGCAAGGCTCTCATTCAGAATGGAAGGAGAGATAAAGAGCTTCCAAGCAGGCAGGAACTGAAAGAATATGTGACCACCAAACCAGCTGTGCAACAAATTTTAAGGGGGATTCTTAAAATTCCCCTTTATGAAGAAGTCCAGTGGAACAATCCACAAAAACAAGGACTGAATAGATATGATGACACTAAACTCGTATTTTTCAATAGTAACTCTGAACGTGAACGGGCTTAATGACCCCATCAAAAGGCACAGGGTGTCAGACTGGATAAAAAAGCAGGACCCATCTATTTGCTGTCTACAAGAGACTCATTTTATACAGAAGGACACCTACAACCTGAAAATAAAAGGTTGGAGAACCATTTAACATTCAAATGGTCCTCAAAAGAAAGCAGGGGTAGCCATCCTCATATCAGATAAACTAAAATTTACCCCGAAGACTATAGTGAGAGATGAAGAGGGACACTATATCATACTTAAAGGATCTATCCAACAAGAGGACTTAACAATCCTCAATATATATGGCCCGAATGTGGCACCTGTCAAATATATCAATCAATTAATAACCAAAGTTAAGAAATACTTAGATAATAATGCACTTATACTTGGTGACTTCAATCTAGCGCTGTCTATACTAATAGGTCTTCTAAACACAACATCTCCAAAGAAACAAGAGCTTTAAATTATACACTGAACCAGATGTATTTCACAGATATCTACAGAACTTTACATCCAAACTCAACTGAATACACATTCTTCTCAAGTTCACATGGAACTTTCTCCAGAAGAGACCACATACTGGGTCACAAATCGGGTCTGAACCGATATCAAGAGATTGGGATCATCCCCTGTGTATTCTCAGACCATGATGACTTGAAATTAGAACGAAATCACAACAAGAAGTTGGAAGGACTTCAAACACGTAGAGTTTAAGGACTGTGCTGCTAAAACATGAAAGGGTCAACCAGGAAATTAAGGAAGAATTAAAAAGATTCATGGAAACTAATGAGAATGAAGATACAACTGTTCAAAATCTTTGGGATGTAGCAAAAGCAGTCCTGAGGGGGAAATAAATCGCAATACAATCATCCATTCAAAAAATGGAAAGAAATCAAATACAAAAGCTAACCTTACACCTAAAGCAGGTACAGAAAAAAAAAGCAAAGAGATCCTACACCAGCAGGAGAAGAGAGTTAATAAAGATTCGAGCAGAACTCAACGAAATAGAGACCAGAAAAACTGTGGAACAGATCAACAGAACCAGGAGTTGGTTCTTTGAAAGAATTAATAAGATAGATAAACCATTAGCCAGCCTTATTAAAAAGAAGATAGAGAAGACTCAAATTAATAAAATCATGAATGAGAAAGGAGAGATCACTACCAACACCAAGGAAATACAAACGATTTTAAAAACATATTATGAACATTTTTTTGTCAGTTTTATGTCACACCTGCAAATAATGGAAGTTTTACTTTTTCCTTGCTGATTTGGATGCCTTTTATACCTTTTTCTTGTCAGATATCTGTGGTTTGGACATTCAATCTATGTTGAATAAAAATGTGAGATAGACAACTTTGTCTTATTCCTAACCTTAGGGAAAATATCTCATTTTTTCACAAGTAAGTATGATATTAACAGTGGGTTTTTCATATACAACCTTTAGTATGTTTAGGTATGTTCCCTGTAAACCTACTTTGCTCAGGATTTTTATTATGAATGTATGTTATACTTTGTCAAATGCTTTTTCTGCCCCTACTGAAATTATCATATTTTTATCCTTTCTTTGTCATGTTGATTACTTTATAAATATTGAACTATATTTGCATCCCAGGAATACTTTCTAATTGATTATGTTGAATGATTTAATTTAATGTTTTGTTGGATTTGGTTTACTAATATTTTTTTTTTATGATAGTCACATACAGAGAGAGAGAGAGAGAGAGGCAGAGACACAGGCAGAGGGAGAAGCAGGCTCCATGCACCGGGAGCCCAACGTGGGATTCGATCCCGGGTCTCCAGGATCGCGCCCTGGGCCAAAGGCAGGCGCCAAACCGCTGCGCCACCCAGGGATCCCGGTTTACTAATATTTTTTAGAGAAATTTTCACCTATAGTCATAAAATATATTGAACTGTAGTTCTCTTTTTTTTGGTCTGTTTTATCCATCTGGTTTTAGTATCAGAGAAATGATGGCATGGTAGAATATATTTAGATTCTTTCCTGCTTTATCAAATGTTGGAAAAGTTTGAAAAGGATAGATATTAAGTCCTAAAGGTTTGGTAGAAATCACTTGTGAAGACAAAAGGTCTTGAACTTTGGTTTGTTGGGAGTTGTTCTGTTTCTTTGTTTTCTGTTTGTTTGTTTTTTAATAATAAATTTATTTTTATTGGTGTTCAACTTGCCAACATACAGAATAACACCCAGTGCTCATCCCATCAAGTGCCCCCCTCAGTGCCCGTCACCTATTCACCCCCACCCCCACCCTCCCCCTTCCACCACTCCTAGTTCGTTTCCCAGAGTTAGGAGTCTTTATGTTCTGTCTCCCTTTCTGATATTTCCCACACATTTCTTCTCCCTTCCCTTATATTCCCTTTCACTATTATTTATATTCCCCAAATGAATGAGAACATATAATGTTTGTTTTCTTTCTCTTCTTTTCCTGATTCAATTTCATTGCTGGATATCAATCTGTTCAAATTATCTGTTTCTCTTTGATTCAATATTGGTAAGATTTGTGTCCCTAGGACCTTATCCATTTATTCTAGGTTGTCCAATTTGTTGCCATATAATTCTTCATAATATTCTAATACTTTGTATTTCTGTGGTGTCCATTGTTATTTATCTTCTTTCAATTATGATTTTAATTCGTCTCTCATTCTTTGTCTCACACATTTTTTTGATGAGTCTGGCTTAAGGTTTCTCAATTTTGTTGGTCTTTTCAAAGCACCAGATCCTACTTGCATTGATTTCTACTATTGTTTTGCTATTTTCTTTTTTGTTTGTTCTTGTTTTGTTTCTTTTTATTTTCTATTTTGTTTATTTCTGCTCTAGTCATTATTATTTTCTTCTTTCTAATTGTTATGGTTTTGTTGTTTCTTCTTATTCTATCTTCTTCAGGTGTAAAGTTAGGTTGCTTATTGAGATTTTTCTTGCTTCTTCAGGTCGCCGTGTAACTCTTATAAACTTCCTTTTTACAATCATTTGTGCTGCATCCCAAAGATTTTGCACATTTGTGTTCTCATTTTCATTTTTCTCCATGTATTTTCTATTTCTTCTCTGGTTCATGGTTGACATATTCATTTTGTAGCATATCATTCAAAATCTACGTATTTATGTTTATTCTAGATTTTTTTCTTGTGGTTGATTTCTGGCTTCATATTGTTCTTGTCAGAAAAGATACATGGTATGATTTCGATCTTTTTGGATTTGTTTAGACTTGATTTGTGGTCTATTTTTTTTAAGATTTATTTATTTATTCATCCAGAGAGAGCGAGAAAGAGGCAGAGACACAGGCAGAGGGAGAAGCAGGCTCCATGCAGGAAGCCCGATGTGGAACTCGATCCCGGGTCTCCAGGATCACGCCATGGGCTGCAGGCGGTGCTAAACCGCTGCGCCACCGGGGCTGCCCTGATTTGTGGTCTAATATAAAGTCTGTTCTGGAGAATACCCCATGCGTACTTGAAAATAATGTGTATTCTACTGTTTTATAATAGAATGTTCTAAATATATCTGTTAGATCCATATAGAATAATGTGTCATTTAAAGCCAATTTTTCCTTCATGGTTTTCTGTTTAGATGAACTAGTTATTGATGTAAGTGGATGGATAAATTACTATTATCATTGTATTACTATTAATTACTTCTTTTGTTTGTTATTAACTGCATCATATATTTGGGTGCTCCCAGTTTGGTGAATAAATATTTGAAATTGCTTTTCCTCTTGATGGATTGTTCCCTTTAAGATTATATGCTTTCAAGGAGGCGGGGCAAGATGGCGGAAGAGTAGGGTCCCCAAGTCACCTGTTCCCACCAACTTACCTAGATAACTTTCAAATCATCCTGAAAACCTACGAATTTGGTCTGAGATTTAAAGAGAGACCAGCTGGAATGCTATAGTGAGATGAGTTTGCGCTGCTATCAAGGTAGGAAGATGGAAAAAAAATAATAAAGAAATAAAAAAGCATCCAAGAGGGAGGAGCCCCAGCGAGGAGCCGGACTAAGGCCACGTGGCAGTGACCCTAGGACAGGAAAGCCAAGTCCCAGAGAAGCAAGAGCATTACCAACGTTCCGAGACAGGCGCTCACAGGGCAGGATCCGAGGAGGGGCAGGGATACCCTCAGGCTCCCAGGGACACTAACAGAGGAACTGCACCCTGGGGGAAAGCACCATACTGCAGGCCAAGCTCCCTAAAGGGCTTCAGCACAAGCCCCGCGGGGCCCTGGGAGCAGCTTGGGTGGTGGCTCTGTCAGCAGCTCTGCGTGGAGGGGGCTGCCCAGCCTGAGAGCGAGATTCCAGTGGCACAGGCCCTGGAGTCCAGGGCGCTGGGGGACACAGCCCTAGATCCAGTGCTCCCCTGGAACAGTCAGGGCCCAGGAGGACACAGGACAGCAAGGATGCGCCTGCAGACGGGAAGCCCTGAGCTGTGCATATCCACGGCCCCTGCCCCCGGAGCATCCAGGATCCTGCAGACTGAGAGCTGTGGTAGTTACTGTGGGAGCTGATTCCAGGGCTGGAGAGCTGGCCTCAGCCACTGTTCTTGTCCCTTCTGGTGTTACCTTGTACCTGGGACTGAGCAGGGGCCTCACAAGATAAACAGCTCCCACTGAGCCATGCACCAGGAAGGGGGCTGGGCAGCTCTCCCAGGTGCACACACTTGAGAATCAGCACAGCAGGCCCCTCCCCCAGAAGACCAGCTAGAAGGACAGGGGAAAAGCAAGTTATTGACCAAGCAGCGATGCAAAGTTCCAGGAGAAGGCGAGGGATTTACAGTATACAGAATCAAAGAATACTTCCCCTTGTTTTTTGTTTTCTGTTTGTTTCCCTCACCCCGTTTTTTTTTTTTTTTCCTCTTTCTTTTTCTCCTTTTTCCAGTACAACTTGTTTTTGGCCACTTTGCACTGAGCAAAATGACTAGAAGGAAAACCTCACCTCAAAAGAAAGAATCAGAAGCAGTCCTCTCTCCCAGAGTTACAAAATTTGGATTACAATTCAATGTCAGAAAGCCAATTCAGAAACACTATTATAAAGCTACTGGTGGCTCTGGAAAAAACATAAAGGAATCAAGAGACTTCATGACTACAGAAATTAGATCTAATCAGGCCGCAATTAAAAATCAATTAAATGAGATGCAATCCAAACTAGAGTTCCTAACAATGAGGGTTAACGAGGTGGAAGAACGAGTGAGTGACATAGAAGACAACTTGATTCGCAAGGAGCGAAACTGAGGGAAAAAGACAAAAACAATTAAAAGATCATGAGGAAAGGTTAAGGGAAATAAATGACAGCCTCAGAAGGAAAAATCCACATTTAATTGAGGTTCCAGAGGGCGCCGAAAGGGACAGAGGTCCAGAATATGTATTGGAACAAATCGTAGCTGAGAACTTCCATAACTTGGGAAGGGAAACAGGCATTCAGATCAAAGAGATAGAAAGAACCCCGCCAACATCAATAAAAACCACTCTACACCTCATTATTTAATAGTGAAACTTGCGGGATCCCTGGGTGGCGCAGCGGTTTGGTGCCTGCCTTTGGCCCAGGGCGCGATCCTGGAGACCCGGGATCGAATCCCACATCGGGCTTCCGGTGCATGGAGCCTGCTTCTCCCTCTGCCTGTGTCTCTGCCTCTCTCTCTCTCTCCCTGTGTGACTATCATAAATAAATGAAAATTAAAAAAAAAATAGTGAAACTTGCAAAGTCCAAAGATAAAGAGAAAATCCTAAAGCACAAAGAGACAAAAAAATCCCTACCTTATATGGAAAGAACTATTAGATTAACAGCAGACCTCTAAACAGAGACCTGGCAGGCCAGAAAGGGCTGGCAGAATATATTCAGGCTCCTAAATGAGAAGAACCTGCAGCCAAGAATACTTTATCCAGCAAGGCTCTCATTCAGAATGGAAGGAGAGATAAAGAGCTTCCAAATAGGCAGAAACTGAAAGAATATGTGACCACCAAACTGGCTCTCCAAGAAATATTAAAGGGGATGCTGTAAAAGAATGAGCAAGTGCAAGAAACCATCCGGAAAAACAGGGACTGAATAGGTATCATGATGACACTAAATTCATATCTTTCAATAGTAACTCTGAACGTGAATGGGCTTAATGACCCCATTAAAAGGCACAGGGTTTCAGACAGGATAAAAAAGCAATACCCATCTATTTGCTATCTACAAGAGACTTATTTTAGACAAAAGGAGACCTACAGCCTGAATAATAAAATGTTAGGGAACAATTTACCATTCAAATGGTCCTCAAAAGAAGCAGGGGTAGACATCCTTATATCAGATAAATTAAAGTTTATCCCAAAGACTGTAGTAAGAGATGAAGAGGGACACTATATCATACTTCAAGGATCTATCCAACAAAAGGACCTAACAATCAAAAATATTTATGCCCCAAATGTGGGAGCTGCCAAGTATATCAATCAATTAATAAGCAAAGTTAAGGCATACTTAGATAATAATACACTTATACTTGGTGACTTGAACACAGTGCTTTCTACAATTGACAGATTTTCTAAGCACAACATCTCCAAAGAAACATGAGCTTTAAATGATACACCGGAGCAGATGGAGTTCACAGATATCTACAGAACTTTACATCCAAATGCAACTGAATATACATTCTTCTCAAGTGCACATGGATATTTCTCCAGAATAGACCACATACTGGGTCACAAATCGGGTCTGAACCGATACCAAAAGATCGGGATCCCACCCTGCATATTTTCAGATCATAATGCTTTGAAACTAGAACTAAATCACAAGAAGAAGTTTGGAGGATTTAAAACACGTGGAGGTTAAGGACAATCTTGCTAAAAGATGTAAGGGTCAGCCAGGAAATGACAGAAGAATTAAAAAGATTCATGGAAACTAATGAGAATGAATGTAAAACAATTTAAAATATTTGGGATACAGCAAAAGCAGTCCCGAGGGGGAAATACATCGCAATACAAGCAGCCATCCAAAAACTGGAAAGAACTCAAATACAAAAGCTAACCTTGCACCTAAAGAGCTGGAGAAAAGACAGCAAATAGATCCTACGACCAGCAGAAGAAGAGAGTTAATAAATATTCGAGCAGAACTCAATGAAATTGAGATCAGAAAAACTGTGGAACAGATTAACAAAACCAGGAGTTGGTTCTTTGAAGGAATTAATAAGATAGATAAAACCATTAAAAAGAAGAGAGAAAAGACTCAAATTAATAAAATCATGAATGAAAAAGAAGAGATCACCACCAATACCAAGGAAATACAAATGATCTTAAAAACTTATTATGAGCTTATTAAAAAGAAGAGAGAAAAAACCTAAATTAATAAAATCATGAATGAAAAAGGAGAGATCACCACCAATCCCAAGGAAATACAAATGATCTTAAAAACTTATTATGAGCAGCGTTAGGCCAATGAATTAGGCAATCTAGAAGAAATGGGCACATTTCTGGAAAACCACAAATTACCAAAACTGGAACAGGAAGAAATAGGAAACCTGAACAGGCCAATAACCAGGAAGGAAATTTAAGCAGTTATCAAAAACCTCCAAAGACACCAAAGTCCAGGGCCAGATGGCTTCCCAGGGGAATTCTATCAAACATTTAAAGAAGAAACCATACCTATTCTACTAAAGCTGTTCGGAAAGATAGAAAGAGAATGAATACTTCCAAACTCATTCTATGAGGGCAGCATCACCTTTATTCCAAAACCAGACAAAGACCCCACCAAAAAAGAGAATTACAGACCAAATCCCTGATGATCATGGATGCAAAAATTCTCAACAAGATACTAGCCAATAGGATCCAACAATACATTAAGATAATTACTCACCATGACCAAGTGGGATTTATCCCCGGGATGCAAGGCTGGTTCAACACTCGTAAAGCAATCAATGTGATTGATCATATTAGCAAGAGAAAAAACAAGAACCATATGACCTCTGAATAGATGCAGATAAAACATTTCACAAAAGACAGCATCCATTCCTGATTAAAACTCTTCAGAGTGTAGGGATAAAGGGAGCATTCCTCAGCACCTTAAAAGCCATCTTTGAAAAGCCCACAGCAGGTATCATTCTCAATGGGGAAATACTGGGAGCCTTTCCCCTAAGATTAGGCATAAGACAGGGATGTCCACTCTCACCACTACTATTCAACATAGTACTAGAAGTCCTAGCATCAGCAATGAGGCAGCAAAAAGAAATAAAAGGCATTCAAATAGGCAAAGAAGAAGTCAAACTCTCCCTCTTTGCCGATGACATGATACTCTACCTAGAAAACCCAAAAGACTCCACCCCAAGATTGCTAGAACTCATTCAGCAATTTGGCAGTGTGGCAGGATACAAAATCAATGCCCAGAAATCAATGGCATTTCTATACCTTAACAATGAGACTGAAGAAGGAGAAATTAGTGAGTCAATCTCATTTACAATTGCACCCAAAAGCATAAGATACCAAGGAATAAACCTAACCAAAGAGGTTAAGGATCTATACCCTAAAAACTATAGAACACTTCTGAAACAAATTGAGGAAGACACAAAGAGATGGGAAAATATTCCATGCTCATGGATTGGCAGAATTAATATTGTGAAAATGTCAATGTTACCCAGGGCACTTTACACGTTTAATGCAATCCCTATCAAAATACTATGGACTTTCTTCAGAGAGTTGGAACAAATCATCTTAAGATTTGTGTGGAAACAGAAAAGACCCCGAATAGCCAGAGGAATTTTAAAGAAGAAAACCATAGCTGGGGACATCACAATGCCAGATTTCAAGTTGTACTACAAAGCTGTGGTCATCAAGACAGTGTGGTACAGGCACAAAAACAGACACATAGATCAACAGAACAGAATAGAGAACCCATAAGTGTACCTTCAACTTTATGGCCCACTAATATTTGACAAAACAGGAAAGACTATCCACTGGAGAAAGACAGTCTCTTAAATAAATGGTGCTGGGAAAATTGGACCTCCACATGCAGAAGAATTAAACTAGACCATTCTCTTAACACCACACACAAAGATAAACTCAAAATGGATGGAAGATCTAAATGTGAGATAAGAATCCATCAAAATTCTAGAGGAAAAACAATTCTAGAGAGAACACAGGCAGCACCCTTTTTGTACTTGGCTACAGCAACTTCTTGCAAGATACATCCATGAGGGTAAGAGAAACAAAAGCATAAATGAATATTGGGACTTCATCAAGGTAAAAAGCTCCTGCACAGCAAAAGAAACAGTCCACAAAACTAAAAGACAACTTACAGAATGGGAGAAGATATTTGCAAATGATGTACCAGATAAAGGGGTAGTATCCAAGATCTATAAAGAACTTATTCAACTCAATAGCAAAGAAACAAACAATCCAATCATGAAATGGGCAAAAGATATGAACAGAAATCTCACAGAGGAAGGCATACACATGGCCAACAAGCACATGAGAAGGTGTTCCGCATCTCTTGCCATCAGGGAAATACAAATCAAAACCACAATGAGATACCACCTCTCACAGGTAAGAATAGTGAACATTAAGAAGACAGGAAACAAATGTTAGAGAGGTTATGGAGAAAGGAGAACCATCTTGCACTGTTGGTGGGAATTGGAAGTGGTATAGTCACTCTGGAAAACTGTGTGGAGGTTCCTCAAAGAGTTAAAAATTGATCTTCCCTCGGACCCAGCAATTGCACTGCTGGGGATTTACCCAAAAGATACAGATGCAGTGAAACGCCGGGACACCTGTACCCCGATGTTTATAGCAGCAATGTCCACAATAGCCAAACTATGGAAGGAGCCTCGGTGTCCATCAAAAGATGAATGGATAAAGGAGATGTGGTATATGTATACAATGGAATATTACTCAGCCATTAGAAATGACAAATACCCACCATTTGCTTCGACGTGGGTGGAACTAGAGGGTTTTATGCTGAGTGAAATAAGTCAGTCAGAGAAGGACAAATATATTGTCTCGTTCATTTGGGTACTATAAAAATAGTGAAAGGGAATAAAGGGGAAAGGAGAAAAAATGAGTGGCAAATATCAGAAAGGGAGACAGAATATGAGAGACTCCTAACTCTGGGAAACGAACAAGGGGTGGTAGAAAGTGAGGTGGGCGGGTGGTGGGGGTGACTGGGTGACGGGCACTGAGGGGGGTACTTAATGAGATGAGCACTGGGTGTTATTCTATATGTTGGCAAATTGAACACCAATAAAAAATAAATTAAAAAAAAGAAACGACAGATACCCACTATTTGCTTTGACATGGAGGGATCTGGAGGGTATTGTGCTTAGTGAAATAAGTCAATCGGAAATGGACAAATATTATATGGTCTCATTTATTTGGGTAATATAAAAATTCGTGAAAGGGAATAAAGGAAAGGAGAGAATATGAGTGAAAATATCAGTGAGGGTGACAAAACATGAGAGACCCCTAAACTCTGGGAAATGAACAAGGGTTAGTGGAAGGGGAAGTGGGTGGGGGGTTGGGGTGACTGCGTGATGTGCATTGAGGGGGGCACCTGGCGGGATGGGCACTGGGTGTTATGCTATATGTTGGTAAGTTGAACTCCAATAAAAAATTTTTTTAAAGATTATATTCTTTTTTTCTCTCTTTTTCTTTCTTTCTTTCTTTCTTTCTTTCTCTCTTTCTTTCTTTCTTTCTTTCTTTCTTTCTTTCTTTCTTTTTCTTTCTCTCTTTCTTCCTTTTTGTTCTTACAGTCTTTGTTTTAATGTGCAGTTTTTCTAAGTATTGCTACCCCAGGTTTCTTTTCTTTCATTTTTTAATTCAAGTTTTATTTCCATTCAAGTTAATTAGTATATATGCAAAATTCTTTTCAGTAGTAAAAATTAGTGATTCATCACTTACATATAACACCTTGGCTTATCTCCAGATATGTGCTCCTTAACATTCATCAACCATTTAGTCTATCCCCACCCACCGCCCTTCCAGCCACTCTCATTTTTTTCTGTATAGTTAAGAGTCCCTTATAGTTTGCCTCACTTCCTTTTTTTCTGTCCACTTTGAATTTCTTTTGTTTCTCAAAATCCACATGTGAGTGGAATCATATGGTACTTATCTTTCTCTCACTTATTTTGCTTAGCATAATATACTCTAGATCCACCCAGATCATTGCAAATGGCAACATTTCATTCTTTTAGAGGGCTAAGTAATATACTTCTTTGATCTAAGCCATAGCAATTTCTTACTGGACAGTTGGCCAGAGACAAGGAAACAAAAGCAAAAATGAGCTATTGAGACTTCATCAAGATAAAAAGCTCCACAAAGAGAAGGAAACAAGCACCAAAACTGAAAGTAACCTATAGAATAGAAGATATTTGCAAATGACATGTCTGATAAAGGGTTAATATCCAGAATCTATAAAGCACTTATCAGACTGAACACCTCAAAGCCAAATAATCCAGTTAATAAATGGGCTGAAGACATGAATAGACTTTTTTTTTTCCAACAAAGACATACATGTGGCTAAAAGGCACATGAAAAGATGCTTAACATCACTCATCAGGGAAATACAAATCAAGAACACTATGAGATAACACATCACACCTGTCAGAATGGTTAAAATTAACAACATAAGGAACAACAGATGTTTGTGAGAATGTCGAGAAAAAGGAGCCCTCTTCCACTGTTGGTGGGAATTCAATATGTATATAGGAATATTACTTAGCCATAAAAATTCATGCAATGTTGCCATCTGCAATGACATGGATAGAGCTAAAGTACATCATGCCAAATGAAAGAAGTCAGTCAGAGAAAAACAAATACCATATGATTTAACTTATATGTGGAGTATGAGAAATAACACAGATGAACATATAGGAAGTAAAAAGGATTGAAAGAAACAAATCATAAGAGACTCTTAACTATAGAGAACAGTCTGAGCATTGATGAAAGGAGGTGGGTGGAGCATGGGATAAATGGATGATGGGTATTAAGGAGGTGCTTCTTATGATGAGTCAGGTGTGTTATAAGTAAGTGATAAATCACTAAATTCTACTCCTGAAATCAATGTTACACCATATATTTATCTAAAATTTAAATAAAAATTTTAAGCAAACCAAATAGATGTACTTTGTCAGATATTTTTCTGCATCTATTGAGAGTATCGTATGGTTCTTTTCCTTTCGTTTATTACTATTATATATCACATTGATTGATTTGTGAAGACTGAACCACTCTAGCAACTCAGGAATAAATCTGACTAGATTATGGTGAATGATTCTTTTGATGTACTGTTGGATTTGGTAATATATGGTTGAGAATTTTTTTCATCCAAATTCATCAGGGATATTGCTCTGTGATTCTTTTTTTAGTGGAGACTTTATCCAGACTTTGTTTTGGAATCAAGGTAATGCTGGCACGATAGAATGAGTTTTTAAATTTTTCTTCCATTTCTATTTTTTAGATTAGTTTGAGTATAATAAGTGATAACTCTCCTTAAATTGTTTGGTGGAAGTTCCCTTGGAAGGATCTGCCCTGGATTTTTTGTTGGAGGATATTTGATTATTGATTCAATTTCTTTGCTGGTTATAGGTCTTCTCAAATTTTCTATTTCTTTTCTATTTCTGTTTCTATTTTGGTAGTTTATATTTTCTAGGAATTTAACCATTTCTTTCATATTGCCCAGTTTGTTGGCATATAATTTATTGTAATATTATTTTATGATTGTTTCTATTTCTGTGGTGTTATAGTAATTTCTTGTCCTATTCATGATTTTATTTGGATCCCTTTTCTTTTCTTTTTGATAAGTCTGGCTAAGAGATTATTAATTTTATTAATTATTTGAAAGACCCAGCTCTTTGTTTCATTAGTGTATTCTATTATGTTTTGTTTTGTTACTGTGTCATTATTTCTGCCCTAATCTTTATTATTTCCCTTCTCCTGCTGTCTTTAGGTTTTATTTGCTGTACCTTTTTCTAGATGCTTTAGGTGTAAATTTAGGTTATATATTTGAGACTTTTCTTGCTTCTTGAGATAGACTTGTATTGCTATACACTTCCCTCTTATGACCACTTTTTCTTCATCCTAAAGTTTTTGGAACTTGTGTTTTCATTTTCATTTGCCTCCATGTAATTTTTCATTTCTTCTTTAATTTCATGGTTTACCCATTCATTACTTAATAGAACGTTCCTTAACTTTCATGTATTTGTAGTCTTCCCATTTTTTTCTTGTTGTTGACTTCAAGTTTAATAGTGTTATGGTCTGAAAACATGCATGGTATTATCTCAATCTTTTTATTTGTTAAGGCCT
Organism: Vulpes lagopus; assembly: GCF_018345385.1. NCBI lineage: Eukaryota > Metazoa > Chordata > Mammalia > Carnivora > Canidae > Vulpes > Vulpes lagopus. The sequence goes on along the minus strand of NC_054848.1, from coordinate 46,731,263 downwards.
GATTTATGAACTGGTACATGATCTATTCTGGAGAATGTTTCATGTACACTTCAAAAGAATGTGTATCATGCTAATTTAGGATGAAATTTTCTAAATATATCTGTTAAGTCCATCTGGTCCAGTGTGTGTCATTCAAAGACATTCTTTTCCATGTTGATTTTCTTTTTAGATAACCTGTTCATTGCTGTGAGTGGGGTGTAAAAGTCTCCTATTACTGTATTATTATTATTGAGTTTATTTTTTATATTAATTGATTCATATATTTTGGTGCTCCCAAGTTGGGTGCATAAACATTTACAACTGCTAGATCTTGTCAGATAGACCCCTTCATTAGAATGTAGTGCCCTTCTTCAATTCTTGTTACAGTCTTTGCTAAAAATCCAGTTTGTCTGATATAAGTATAGCTACTCTGGCTTGCTTTTGACATCCATTAGCATTATAAATGTTTCTCCATTCCCTCAATTTCAATCTGCAGGTGTCTTTAAGTCCATAATGTGTTTTTGTAGGCAGCATATTGATGGGTCTTGTTTTTTAAAAATCTGATACCTGGGTGGCTCAGCAGTTTGGCACCTGCCTTCAGCCCAGGGCATGATCCTGGAGTTCTGGGATTGAGTCCCATATCAGGCTTCCTGCATGGAGCCTGCTTCCCCCTCTGCCTCTGTCTCTGCCTCTCTGTCTGTGTCTGTCATGAATAAATAAATAAAATCTTTTAAAAATTCTGATACCATATATCTTTGATTGTAACATGTAGTTCATTTGTATTCAGAGGAATTATTGATAGTGATACGAATTTAGTCCCATTGTGTTACCTGTAAAGTTAATGTTCCTAGCGATTTTCTATGTTCCTTTTTAGTCTTTGCCACTTTTGGTCTTTGTTTCCCTCTTAAAGTGTAACCTTGAATATTTTTTGCAGGCCTGGTTTAGTGGCCATTGACCTCTTTAGCTTTCATTTGGAAACTCTATCTTTCCTATTCTGAATGGCAACCTTGTTGGATAGCATATCCTTGGCTGCATATTTTTCCCATTCAGCACGTTTACTATATAATGACACTGTCTTCTGGCCTGCCAAATTTCTACTGATAGGTCTGCTACTAGCTTAGTTTGTCTTACCTTGTAGGTTAAGGATTCCTGTCCCTTGTTGCTTTCAGGATTTTTTACTATTCTTTTTATTTTTAAAAATTTACTATATTATGTCTTAGTGTCGGTCCTCTTTTGTTAGCTTTGATGGTCCTCTTTTGTTAGCTCTGTGCCTCCTGCAGTTGTATATCTGTTTCCTTCCCCAGATTAGGGAAGTTTTCAGCTATTATTTACTCAAATAATTCTTCTACCCTTTTTCCTCTCTGTTCCTCTTCTGGGATTTCAATCATAGGAATGTTATTTTACATTATGGGTAACTGAGGTCCCTAGGTCTGCATTTGCAATTCAATATTTTTTCTTTCTCTCTTCTACTTCATTTTCCCCCATAATTTTATCTTCAATATCACTTATTCATTCCTCTGCTTCTTCAATCCTTGGGGTAATTATGTGTTGTTAGTTTTGAATATTGGTTATAGAATTTTTTATTTTAGTCTGACTAATTTTTAGGTCTTTTTTTCTCTGTGGTAAAGTACTCTCTTGTGTCTTCTATGCTTTTCTTAAGCCCAAACAGTATCCTTATGATTGTTGTTTTATACTCTGTATCAGGCATATTACTTACATCTGTTTTGGTTAGATCCCTGGCCTTGCCTTTTTCTTGTTCTTTCCGTTGGGATGACCTTCTCTGTCTTAGCATTTTGCCTAGGTCTCTGTCTTCTTCTGTGTGTTATGAAAGCCTTTTGTGTTTCCTGCTCCTGCAAGTAATGTCATTATTAATAAGACACCAGAGGATGTGCCAAGATGGCAGAAGAGTGGGGGACCTTGTTTCATCTATACCCTTGAATTTAGCTAGATAACTATCAAAGCATTCCGAACACCCATGAATTCAACTTGAGATGTAAGAAAAGAATATGTGGAAGTCTATAGGTAGAAAAGTGAACACTGTTTTTCAAGGTAAGAGGTATGGAGAAGTGAATCTGAGGGGATATATAGGACGATAAGCAGCAGGGGGAAGGACCCTCCATAAACCAGCTACTGGAAAGTGCTATAGCCCCTGAGGGCAAAACTGGGATCCTTAGAAATCTGTTCTAGTGAGAGACATCCCTGCCTAAAAAGTGCTCAGCTGTTGAAATGGGCAGAATTCTAGGTGAGACAGTGTGGTCTCAGGATCCCTGGAGTCACAAAATTAACTGGAGTACCTGATCCTGTGGAGTAACAAAGCAATGGAGCAGGGAAACTGGTTGAGGTGTGTGAGCCCAAGAGGTGGCTCTCAATTCGGTTTGCCATATATTGAGATGCAGGCCCAAACAGGTGACTACTCTCTTCCTGGGGACCTTGCAGAGGATTGGAATGTGGGGACACCTTACCATCCTCCAGGAGGGGCAGAGACAATGCAGACAAGACCAGGCAACAGCTTTCAGGGTGGGGGCCCTGTAAAGAACAGTGGCAGGTGACACTCCACTTTCTCCCAAGAGAAGTGGAGCAGGTGAGCCCATGATCTGGACACCAGTATAAGTGCCAGCATCCTACAAAGTGCAATAAGGCAAGATCATCCAATATCCCCTGGAGGATTCGTGTGGGCACACACTGCAGGAGTCTGCAGACTGTGATACATGCAAAAGTGAAGACTGTTTATCCCTGAGGGTTTACTGAAGAGAGGCGTGTGGACATTTTTATTTTGATCCTCTAAAGAGGTTCAGAAAGCCTTCAGGGAACAAAAGCCACAGAGAGGATCAGCTTACATTCAGCCTGGTCCCCTGGCAAGGGATGGTGGAACTCCTCCAGGCAAAGAAACCTGAGAAGCAATGCAGCAAGCCCCTCCCCCAGAAGACTAACTGGAGAAATAGGTTCACAAGTTTACAGACCCCACAAGACTATAAAACTCCATTGCTAAGGGAAAATAGTATATAGAATTAGAGGGTTTTTTCATGTTATTATCTTTCAATTTAAATTTTTTCTTTTATCTTTTCCCTTGTCAACTCATTTCTTATTTTATCAACTCTGTGTTTTTAAGTCTTTTGTCAACTTTCATCTTTTTACATTTCCATTTTATAGATATATATTTCATTTTTGTTTATTTTCACTCTATTCAATTTTATTTTTTTACATATAAGGTTTTGCTTTCTTTACAATATTGGGATTTAGCATCTTCTAACACGCAGACCAAAATACACTCAGGAACAAGTAGATCACTCTCTTTTGTTCACTATGTGGGATTATATTCTCTCCTCTCTCCCTTTTTTTCTTATTTTTCTTTTGCTTTGTTCTTTTGCTTTATGACCTCATCAGATTAGTCTAGTGTGTATTTTTCTTGGGTCATGGTCGTCATTTTTTATACTGTTCACAAATTCATTCATTCTTTGAGCAAAATGAGTAGGAGGAGGAAATCACAACAAAAGAAAGAATCACAGGTAATACTCTGCCACAGATATAAAAGATATGGATTTAAGTAAAATGTCACAGATGGAACTTAGAATAACAATTATAAAGTTACTAGCTGGGCTTGAAAAAATGCAGAAAGGACACTAGAAAATATCTTAGTGCAGTAATAAAATATAATAAGGCTGAAATTAAAAATTCTCTAAGATTCAGTATAAATTGGATGCTCTAACAGCTTGGGTAAATGATGCAGAAGAGAGAGTAAGTGACATAGAAGTCAAGTTGATGAAAAAGAAGGAAGCTAAGCAAAAGAGAGAAAAACAACTAATATCCCATGAGGAGAGGGTCCAAGAGATCAGTGATGCCATGAAACCAACCAACATCAGAATTATTGGGATGCCTGAAGATGAAGAGAGATATAGGGCCAGAAGGTATATTTGAGCAAAACACAGTTGAGAACTTCCCTAATCTGGGGAAGGAAACAGGCATATATAACCAAGAGGTACAGAAGATCCCGCCCAAAATTAATAAAAACAGATCAACATCCCAACATATAATAGTGAAGCTTGCAAATGTCAGAGATAAAGAGAAAATCTGAAAATATATTGAGACAAGAGATTCCTAACATACAGAGGGAGAAATATTAGATTGACATTATACCTATCCACAGAGACTTGGCAGTTCAGAAATATATATTCAGAAATATATATAAATGAGAAAAACATGTAGCCAAGAATACTTTATCCAGCAAGGCTGTCATTCAGAATGGAAGGAGAGATAAAGAGCTTCCAGGACACACAGAAACTGGAAAAATATGTGATCACTAAGAATTATTAAGGGGATTCTGTAAGTGAAGAGAGAACCCAAGAGTAACTTAGAAAAGAAAGAAATGGAGACAAACTACAGAAACAGGGACTTTACAGGTAATACAATGGCACTACATTCATATCTTTGAATAGTTACTCTGAATGTAAATGGGCTAAATGCTCCAATCAAAAGACACAGAACACTAGATTGGATTTAAAAAGCCAGACCCATCTGTATGTTGTCTACAAGAGACTCATTTAGAACTAAAGACACCTTCAGACTGAAAATGAGGGGGTAGAGAACAATTGACTATATGAATGGACCTCAAAAGAAAGTTAGGGTAGCAATGCTTTTACCATACAAATTAGATTTTAAACCAGAGACTGTAGTAAGGGATGAAGAGGGACACTATATCACACTTAAACGGTCCATCCAACAAGAAGATATAATAATTATAAATATTTATGCTCCTAATTTGGGAGCAGCCACTTATATCAACCAATTAATAACCAAAGAAAGAAACATATTGATAATAATACACTAATAGGGCACTTCAACACCCCACTAACAGCAATGGACAGATAATCTAAGAAGAAGATCAACAAAAAAACAAGGGCATTGAATGACACACTGGACCAGATGGACTTCACAGATAAATACAGAGCATTCCATCCTAAAGCTGCTTGACTCCATACTGGCCAAGGTGCAGATTCTAAAACTTCAGTCTTTGAGTTCTGCTATTTGTGAAAATCATAATAATCATTCCTTCTTATTTTCCCAGTCAACGGCTTGGAGGAAGTGTTTTCCTTGTACAATTCCCCGTGTACTTCTCTTCATCTCCAATCTCAATCTCTCTCTCTCTCTTCATTCTGATAAGAGCTTCCTTCCCTCTGCAGCATCTGTGAATCTTTTCGTACTCAAATCTCCTAACCTACTCTCTTCTGTACGGCATTTTCTTTTCATCTACTTGCAGAGTTTGTTTTGTTAGTCCTCAGATCCACTTCTTTGGTGTTCAGAATGATTTCATACTTACCTACCTGTGTGTGAATGATGAGGCAAGTATAGGTCCCTAATACTAAATCACCTTATTTTTTTTATAAATTTGTTTTTTATTGGTGTACAATTTGCCAATATTTAGAAAAACACCAAGTGCTCATCCCATCAAGTGCCACCCTCAGTGCCATCACCCAGTCACCCTCACCCCCCGCCCAACTCCCTTGCTACCACCCCTTGTTCGTTTCCCAGAGTTAGGATTCTCTCATGTTCTGTCTCCCTTTCCAATATTTCCCACTCATTTTTTTCTCCTTTCCCCTTTATTCCCTTCCACTATCTTTTATATTCCCCAAATGAATGAGACCATATAATGTTTGTCCTTCTCCAATTGACTTATTTCACTCAGCATAATACCCTCCAGTTCCATCCACATCAAAGCAAACGGTGGGAATTTGTCCTTTCAAATTGCTGAGTAATATTCCATTGCATACATAGACCACATCTTCTTTGTCCATTCACCTTTTGATGGACACCGAGGCTCCTTCCACAGTTTAGCTATTGTGGACATTGCTGCTATAAACATTGGGATGCAGGTGTCCGGGCGTTTCACTGCATCTGTATCTTTGGGGTAAATCCCCAACAGTGCAATTGCTGAGTCATAGGGCAGATCTATTTTTCACTCTTTGAGGAACCTCCACACAGTTTTCCAGAGTGGCTGCACCAGTTCACATTCCCACCAACAGTGCAAGAGGGTTCCCCTTTCTCCGCATCCTCTCCAACATTTGTGGTTGACCATAAAGTTGAGGGTCCACTTCTTGATTCTCTATTCTGTTCCATTGATCTATGTGTCTGTTTTTGTGCCAGTACCACACTGTCGTGATGACCACAGCTTTGTAGTACAACCTGAAATCTGGCATTGTGATGCCCCCAGCTATGGTTTTCTTTTTTAAAATTCCCCTGGCTATTCGGGATCTTGTCTGATTCCACACAAATCTTAAAATAATTTGTTCCAACTCTCTGAAGAAAGTCCATGGTATTTTGATAGGGATTGCATTAATCGTGTAAATTGCCCTGGGTAACATAGACATTTTCACAATATTAATTCTGCCAATCCATGAGCATGGAATAGTTTTCCATCTCTTTGTGTCTTCCTCAATTTCTTTCAGAAATGTTCTATAGTTTTTAGGGTATAGATCCTTTACCTCTTTGGTGAGTTTTATTCCTAGGTATCTTATGCTTTTGGGTGCAATTGTAAATGGGATTGACTCCTCAGTCTCTCTTTCTTCAGCCTCATTGTTAGTGGATAGAAATGCCACTGACTTCTGGGCATTGATTTTGCGTCCTGCCACGCTGCCAAATTGCTGAATGAGTTCTTGCAGTCTTGGGGTGGAGTCTTTTGGGTTTTCTAGGTATAGTATCATGTCATCGGCGAAGAGGGAGAGCTTGACTTCTTCTTTGCCAATTTGAATGCCTTAAATGTCTTTTTGTTGTCTGATTGCTGAGGCCAGGACTTCCAGTACTATGTTGAATAGCAGTGGTGAGAGTGGACATCCCTGTCTTGTTCCTGATCTTAAGGGAAAGACTCCCAGTGCTTCCCCATTCAGAATTATATTTCCTGTGGGCTTTTCATAGATGGCTTTTAAGATGTTGATGAATGTTCCCTCTATCCCTACCCTATGAATAGTTTTGATCAGGAATGGATGCTGTATTTTCAAATGCATTCTCTGCATCTATTGAGAGGGTCATATGGTTCTTGTTTTTTCTCTTGCTAATATGATGAATCACATCGATTGTTTTATGAGTGTTGAATGAGCCTTGTGTCTCGGGAATATATCCTACTTGGTCATGGTGAATAATTTTCTTAATGTACTCTTAGATCCTATTGGCTAGTATCATGTTGAGAATTTTTGCATCCATGTTCATCAGGGATATTGTTCTATAATTCTCCTCTTGGTGGGGTCTTTGTCTGGTTTTGGAATTAAGGTGATGCTGGCCTCATAGAACGAATTTGGAAGTACTCCATCTTTTTCTATCTTTCCAAACAGCTTTAGGAGAATAGGTATGGTTTCTTCTTTAAACGTTGCATAGAATTCCCCAGGGAAGCCATCTGGCCGTGGACTTTTGTGTCTTGGGAGGTTTTTGATGACTGCTTCGATTTCCTCCCTGGTTATTGGCCCATTCAGGTTTTCTATTTCTTCCAGTTCCAGTTTTGTTAGTTTGTGGTTTTCCCGAAATGCATCCATTTCTTCTAGATTACCTAATTTATTGGTGTATCGCTGTTCATAATATGTTTTTAAAATCGTTTTTATTTCCTTGGTGTTGGTAGTGATCTCTCCTTTCTCATTCATGATTTTATTAATTTGAGTCTTCTGTCTCTTCGTTTTAATAAGGCTGGCTAATGGTTTATCTATCTTATTAATTCTTTCAAAGAACCAACTCCTGGTTTTGTTGATATGTTCCACAGTTTTTCCGGTCTCGATGTTGTTGAGTTCTACTCGAATTTTTATTAACTCTCTTCTTCTGCTGCGTGTAGGATCTATTTGCTGTTTTTTCTCTAGCTCCTTTAGGTGTAAGGTTAGCTTTTGTATTTGAGTTCTTTCCAGTTTTTGAATGGATGCTTGTATTGCAATGTATTTCCCCCCCAGGCCTGCTTTTGCTGCATCCCAAAGATTTTGAACGGTTTTATCTTCATTCTCATTAGTTTCCATGAATCTTTTTAATCCTTCCTTAATTTCTTGATTGACCCTTTTATCTTTTAGCAGGATGGTCCTTAACCTCCACGTGTTTGAAGTACTTCCAAACTTCTTGTTGTGATTTAGTTCTAATTTCAAGGCATTATGGTCTGAGAATATGCAGGGGATGATCCCAATCTTTTGGTATCGGTTCAGACCTGATTTGTGACCCAGTATGTGGTCTATTCTGGAGAAAGTTCCATGTGCACTTGAGAGGAATGTGTATTCAGTTGAGTATGGATGTAAAGTTCTGTAGATATCTGTGAAATCATCTGGTCCCGTGTATCATTTAAAGCTCTTGTTTTCTTTGGAGATGTTGTGTTTAGAATACCCATCGAGTGTAGAAAGCGCTAGATTAGTCCATCCAAATTTATATCTGAGCACCATTCTTTTCTCTGAAACTCAGACTTGTCTAACCTACATGGCTTCCCTGTTTGGGTGAACTCTTGGGTTTGTTATGCATATATATATTTTTTTCACTAATTCCCATCAACAAGTCTTCTTGATTCTATCTTCAAAATATATCCTGAGTACAACTGCCTCATCTATTACTACCACTTTAAAATCCAATGTCACTCATCTCTTGCCTTAATTAACATCTCAGTTTTCCTCCTTTATTCAACTCTCATCCCTGTAAAATATATTGTCCACAAAGTAGCCACCATGTCTCTTCAGCATATTGAACAAATTATGTCAAGACCTGTTAAATTTTTGAGTTCCCACTTTAACTTTAATAAAATCGTTACTCCTGGGATCCCTGGGTGGCGCAGCAGTTTAGCGCCTGCCTTTGGCCCAGGGCACGATCCTGGAGACCCGGGATCGAATCCCACGTCGGGCTCCCTGCATGGAGCCTGCTTCTCCCTCTGCCTGTGTCTCTGCCTCTCTCTCTCTCTCTCTGTATGACTATCATAAATAAATAAATTGAAAAAAAATTTAAAAAAATAAAATAAAATAAAATAAAATCGTTACTCCTTAGCATGGCCTGCAAGACACTAGACTGTATGGCTTCTGCCTACCCCTCCAACTTTTCCTCTCATTTAGTACACTGTATCCACACTTGATTTTATCTGTTCTTTGTTCCAGTCTTGGTCCCTTCATGAGGCTTTTTTATGTTCTGTTTCTCTGATGTATTATTTTTTTCTATTGTTGCTTTCAAAATTTCCCTTTTTCCCTTTGACTTTTGAGTTTTGCTTCTCTTTGTGTTTCTCCTGCTTGGAGCTCATTTAGTTTCTTTGATCTTTAAGTTAATACTTTTACCAAATTTGGGGAATTTTGTTTTTGTTTTTGTTTTTCAAAAACTTTGTCTGCCCCTTCTTTTTCTCTTGCCCTTTCTGTATTACAATTACACATATGTTGGGGTGCTTGATATTTTTGCACAGACCTCTGAATCTTCATTCACTCTTTTATCCCTGTTCTTTAGATTGACTAATTTCTATTGTTCTGTCTTCATGTTTTGCAGTGGTTTCTTTTGGTATCTCAGTTATGCTTCTCAGTAAATCTCGTGAATTTTTTTTCATTTTGGTTATTATGCTATTCAGCTCTAGATTTTCCATTGTTTTTCCTCTCAGAATTTTTATTTCTTGGCTAATATTCCCTATTTTTTCCCAAATCCAGTCTATTTTTCTTTAACTTTTAAATATTTATTTCTTAAAATTTTTAAACTTATTTATAATAATTGCGTTGAAGTGTATCTGCTAAATTAATATCTAGTTTTACATAGAGGCTGATTTCACTGACTCGTTTCCTTTCTTTTTTTAAGATTTTGTTTATTTATTCAAGAGAGACACAGAGAAAGAGAGGCAGAGACATAGGCAGAGGAAGAAGCAGGCTCCTGGTGGGAAGCCCCATGTGGGACTCGATTCCAGAACTGTGGGATCATGCCCTGAGCCAAAGGCAGACACTCAACCACTAAGCCACCTAGGCGTCCTGACTCATTTATTGTCTTGGTAATGAGTTATACTTTCCATTTTTTCCCTATCTAATAAATTTGAATTGAAAGATGAACTTATAGGTGGCACATTCTAGCGATTTTGATTTTGTTTTGTTTTCTGAATGTTTCTAGCTTCATCTTTTTTTTCTATTAGTTGATAATTATTGTGACCTCAACTGGACTCAACTGCTAAAACTGTTTCCCAGATGTGTATAGGCAATAATGTCTGTGCTCAGCATTTTTTCCTTTCCTTTCCTTTCCTTTCCTTTCCTTTCCTTTCCTTTCCTTTCCTTTCCTTTCCTTTCCTTTCTTTCCTTTCCTTTCCTTTCTTCTTTTTCTTTCTTTTTTTTTCTTTTCTTACCTTCTTTTTCTCTTCTTTTTTGGCTGGGAATTCTGGCAGTCTCCCTTTCACCTGTATAGTTTTGTATTCAGAAAGTTTGGGTGGAGCTTTTGTCCAAACACCTCAATCCTAGGGTTGCCAGGTAAAACACAAGATGCCTTTTGAATTTCAGATAAGCAATGAATAATATTTTTAGTATATTTAAAATTCAAATTTAACTGGGAATTTTAATTTTTATTTGCTAAATCTTGCAGCCCTACTCAAACCAGTAAGGCTACCTCTCTCTGTCGTCCAAGTTGCCTGTGGGTTGAGGAGTGCATTAAAAATTATAGCAACATCCATCACAAGTCATCCAAGACTTCCAATTTTTTCCTGACTCCCTGGGTCTCCCTCATGGATGCATAATTTAGCAGTCAGACCATAAGCACTGGAGAATACAATATCTCAACCTTTTATGACTCTTTAATTCCAAACTATCTGTGCAAAATCTCTAAGTTGGCCTGTCAACATTCCCAGATTGAGTCCACCACCTCTACACAGCACAACAGTTGACTTTTACGATCTGAGCTGGAGAGGGGGAATGAGGACACCCCCAGGAAAAAGGCCACAAACTTTTCTTCTTACCTGACACTGTAGCAGTTTTTTCATAAAGAAACATTTCTCAGGGTTTCTATTGTCTGTCAGTACCATGAAGTGGTTGTTTTTCTTTTTTTTTTCCTTTTTTTTTTGATGTGGTTGTTTTTCAATATTTTGTTTTACTTGTTTTCTGTGAAAGTGAATTCCCCAAACTCCACACACCACTATTACTGGAAGCCATTCTGGGTACTGAAAACTGTGATTCTCTGCGTGTGAGACGGCAAAGAAAAGAACTCCACATTATACTCATGTAACGTATTCACCACTCACTACAATAGCCTGTCTACTACCTGGTACCTACACATTAATATCTACATTAGATTTTGTAGAATAAAGGGAGTGTCCCTTCTGTCAGAGTCATTACAAAGATAAATTAATTAATGCAGCAAGCAAACAGCAATGCCTACCATGTTTTAGGGATATCCTGGATGTGAGAAATGAAAGAATGGATCATGGTCTTTGGCATCTGGGAATCTCACAACTAGTTTGGTTAGGCAAACATAAACAGAAAAGCTGTGGAAGTGCAAAGAAAGGACACAGGGGAGGGAAGCCTGGGAGAAAAGCATATACAGAGGAGTTGTGGCCAAAGCAGCAGGAGGAAAACAAAGAGAGAAGTCTGAGGAGGAAAAGAGAGAGAAGTCTATTTTGAATGTGAAAGAGCTCACCTGGACTCACCCAAGGCCACTGATCACTGAATTCATGTTCTTGATTATGCTGAAGTAAGCCTGAATGACATCTGCAATTATTCTCTGCAAAACTAAAGTAACCTGATGGCAGTGTTGTATTCATCCAACTAGTATTTACTGAAACCCAGCACTGTTCATCAGTTATTTTGTATTTGGGTTTATGAAGGGGTAAAAGTGGAGAATACAGTGGTATCAGAATATTCTGAACAAGATATGGGGATAAAAGCCACCACTACCAAACCACCCCAATCCTGTTCTTATGAACATGCATACAAGTAGATACATTCTACGTTCTCCCATTTTCAATATATTATTTCCTGTGAACAAAATGACAATATAATAATAGGTATGGTTTTTGAGTGAGCATTATGTGTCATCATCCCTCATTTGCTGGGGACCAGGCTCCAGATGCTGGGTGAGGCAGGCTATGGAGACATAGGGATGATTCTTATAGGATAACAGTGCTTGAGTAGTTCATAGTCTAGTAAGCAGACAACCACAGTGAAAATAACTAAAAGGCAAATATGATGAGAGCCATGGCAGGAGTGAGCTAGAGAAGCTTGAAACATGAACAAAGGAATTCAAGTTTTCAGGAACAGCTTCACAGAGGTGGTAACATAATATTATTATTCACATTTTTAGATGAGGTTAACAGTGGGTCAGAGAGGTTAAGTCATTCATTCACCCAGCAAGCGATGAAGCCATTTATCAATCTAGATATGTTTAAATGCAAAGTTCTGAGAAAATGCAACATGTATTACAAAAATCCTTCCCTCATATTAGTATCGATTTTTACAATTCATATTCATCACCTCTACTTCAATTTGGTACTGTTTTTCCTTCAATACGTGCCTTTCTATTTCGTATTTTAAAGTTTTATTGTGAGAATTATAGATTCACATGAAGTTGTAAGAAATAATACAGATGAGATTTTGCAAAACTATAGTATAATATCACAATTAGAATATTGACATGGATGCAATCCACTGATCTTACTCAGATTTACCAGTGGTATTCATTTGTGTAGGAGTAGGTGTGTATTTAGTGCCATACAAGTTTCTCACATGTGTAGACTTGTGTATCCAACACCACGGTAAAGATACTGATGTAGTCCTTTATCACAAGGATCACATACATGGTCCTTTTAATGACACACATCTTCCTGTGCTATGGTCCCTAACTCCCCTAATCTGGCAACCACAAATGGATTCTACATTTCTAAAATTTTATCATTTCAAATATGATGCAACAGTGAAATCATACAGCATGTAACCTTTTGGCTATATTTATTATTTCCTCAGTATACTTCTCTGAAGGTTCATCCAAGTTGTTGAATGGATTAAGAGTTCAGGGGGCAGGGCAAGATGGCGGAAGAGTAGGGTCCCCAAGTCACCTGTCCCCAACAACTTACCTAGATAACTTTCAAATCATCCTGAAAACCTATGAATTCAACCTGAGATTTAAAGAGAGAACAGCTGGGACGCTACAGAGAGAAGAGTGCGTGCTGCTAACAAAGTAGGAAGACGGGAAAAAAAAAAAAAAACAAAATAAAAAATAATCAAGTGGGAGAGGGGCCCCAATGAGGAGCTGGGCTGAGGCCAGGCAGCGAAGGCCTCCAGGACAGGGAAGCCCAGTCCCGGGGAAGCAGGAAGTTTAAAAATCCGCACGGGATTCTTCCTGGATGGAAAGGCACTGAGCAAGGAACTCGGGCAGAAATGCAGGAGGGGCAGTGGAGCCTCCAGGTTCCCGGGGTCACTAACAGAGGAACTGATCCTGCGGGAGAGTGCCACACACACCGTGGGCAGAGCTCAGTAAAGGGCTGGAGGGTGCCTGGCGGGGCCTCAGGGGAAGCTCAGCTGAGCCCTGCTGCCTTCGGGAGCTGCAGTCCCGGGAGCGCGATTCTAGCAGCCCTGGCCCCGGATCCCAGGGCACTGAGCTGACACAGCCTAGGATCCTACATTCCGCCTAAACAGGTGGAGGAGGGGAGGGCCCAGGACAGCAAGGACGCTACTGCCACCGGGCGACCCCGGGCTATGCAGATCAGCGCCCCCCGTCCCCGGGATCATCCAGGGCAGTGCCGACTGGGAGACTGCAGTAGTTACTGTCGGAGCTGATTCCAGGGCTGGAGAGCTGGCCACGCCCAGTGTTGTCATCCCTCCTGGTGTCACCCTGTCCCTGGGATGTAGCAGGACCGCCAGGGAACAGGGGCCTCACAGGATAACAGCTCCCACTGAGCCCAACACCTGGCAGGGGTAGGGGCAGCGCCGGCAGGTACACACACCTGACAATCAGCACAGCATGCCCCTTCCCAGCTGGAAGGACAGGAGAAGAGCAAGTTCTTGACTGAGCAGTGCTAGGAAGCTCCAGGGGGAGTCAAGGGACTTACAGTATATAGAAGCAGAGGATACCGCCTTGTTTTTTGTTTTGTTTTGTTTTTTCTTTGTTTTTTTTCTTTTTTTCTTCCCTTTTCCAGTACAACTCATTTTCAGCCACTCTGCACTGAGCTAAATGACTAGAAAGAAGAACTCACCAGAAAACACAGAATCAGAAACAGTACTCTCTGCCACAGAGTTAGAGAATTTACATTAAATTTGATGTCAGACAATTAAGAAGCACAATTATAAAGCTCCTGGTGGCTCTGGAAAAAAGCATAAAGGAATCAAGAGACTTCATGACAGCAGAATTTATATCTAATCAGGCTGAAATTAAAAATCAATTAAATGAGATGCAATTCAAACTGGAGGTCCCAACGATGAGGCTTAATGAGGTAGAAGAAAGAGTGAGTGACATAGAAGACAAGGTGATAGCAAGGAAGGAAGCTGAGGAGAAAAGAAAAAAAAAACAATTAAAGACCATGAAGAAAGGTTAAGGGAAATAAATGACAGCCTCAGAAGGAAAAAAATCTATGTTGAATTGGGGTTCCAGAGGGTGCCAAAAGGGACAGAGGACCAGAAAGTGTATTTGAACAAATCATAGCTGAGAACTTCCCTAACTTGGGGAGGGAAACAGGCATTCAGATCCAGGAGAGAGATTCCCCGCCCCCTAAAATCAATAAAAGCCTTCAACACCTCGACATTTAAGAGTGAAACTTGCAAATTCCAGGGATAAAGAGAAAGTCCTTAAAGCAGCAAGAGACAAGAAATCCCTAACTCATATAGGGAAAAATACTATATTAACAGCAGACTTCTCCGCAGAGTCCTGGCAGGCCAGAAAGGGCTGGCAGGATATATTCAGGGTCCTATATGAGAAGAGCATGCAGCCAAGAGTCCTCTATCCAGCAAGGCTCTCATTCAGAATAGGAGAGATAAAGAGCTTCCAAGATAGGCAGAAACTGAAAGAATATGTGACCACCAAACCAGCTCTGTAAGAAATAATAAGGGAGACTCTGTAAAAGAAAGAGGAAGTCCAAAGAAACAATCCACAAAAACAGGGACTGAATAGGTATCATGATGACACTGAATTGATATCTTTCAATACTAACTCTGAACGTGAATGGGCTTAATGATCCCATCAAAAGACGCAGGGTTTCAGACTGGATAAAAAAGCAAGACCCATCTATTTGCTGTCTACAAGAGACTCATTTTAGACCTAAGGACATCTACACCCTAAATATAAAAAGGTTGGAGAACCATTTACCATTCAAATGGTCCTCAAAAGATACAGGAGTAGCCATCCTCATATCAGAAAAATTAAAGTTTATCCAAAGACTGTTGTAAGAGATATAGCAGGACACTATATCAAATTTAACGGACCTATCCAACAAGAGGATCTAAATATCATGAATATTTATGCCCCTGATGTAGGAGCCGCCAAGTATATCAATCAATTAACCACCAAAGTTAAGACATACTTAGATAATAATACACTAATGCTGGGAGACTTCAAGACAGAACTTTCTGCAAATGACAGCTTTTCTACGCACAACATCTCCAAAGAAACAGGAGCTTTAAATGATACACCAGACCAGATGGATTTCACAGATATTTACAGAACTTTACATCCAAACACAACTCAATACACATTCTTCTCAAGTGCACATTGAACTTTCTCCAGAATAGACCACATACTGGGTCACAAATCAGGTCTTAACCAACACCAGAAGATTGGGATCATCCCCTGCATATATTCACACCATAATTCTTTGAAACTAGAACTCAATCACAAGAAGAAATTTGGAAGAAATCAAACACGTGAAGGTTAAAGAGCATCCTGCTAAAAGATGAAAGGGTCAACAAGGAAATTAGAGAAGAATGAAAAAAAATTCATGGAAACTAATGAGAATGAAGATACAACTGTTCAAAATCTTTGGGATACAGCAAAAGCAGTCCTGAGAGGAAAATACATTGCAATACAAGCATCCCTCAATAAATTGGAGAAAACTCAAATACACAAGCTAACCTTCCACCTAAAGGAACAGGAAAAGAACAGCAAATAAAACCTACACCCAGCAGAAGAGAGTTAATAAAGATTCAAGCAGATCTCAATGAAATAGAGACCAGGAGAACTGTGGAACAGATCAACAAAACCAGGAGGTGGTTCTTTGAATTAATGAGATAGATGAACCATTAGCCAGCATTGTTAAAAAACAAAAGAGAAAAGACTCAAGTAAATAAAATCACCAATGAAAATGGAGAGATCACAACTGGTACAAAGGAAATACAAACTATTTTGAAAGCATATGATGAGCAGCTATACGCCAATAAATGAGGCAATGTAGAAGAAATGGATGCATTCCTGTAAAACCACAAATGACCAGAACTGGAACGGGAAGAAATAGAAACCTTGAACAGGCCGATAACCAGGGAGGAAATTGAAGCAGTCATCAAAAACCTCCCAAGACACAAAAGCCCAGGGCCAGATGGCTTCCCAGGGGAATTCTATCAAACGTTTAAAGAAGAAACCATACCTATTCTACTAAAGCTGTTTGGAAAGATAGAGATGGAATACTTCCAAACTCATTCTCCGAGGCCAGCATCGCCTTGATTCCAATACCAGACAAAGACGCCACCAAAAAGGAGAATTATAGACCAATATGCCTGATAAACACAGATGCAAAAATTCTCAACAAGATACTAGCCTATTGGATCCAACAGTATATTGAGAAGATTATTCACCATGACCAAGCGGGATTTATCCCCAGAATGCAAGGCTGGTTAAACACTCATAAATCAGTCAGTGTGATAGACCATATCAACAAGAGAAAAAACAAGAACTATATGATCCTCTCAATAGATGCAGAGAAAGCATTTGACAGAAGACAGCATCCATTCCAGATCCAAAATTTTTAGGGTGTAGGGATAGAGGGAACATTCTTCAGCATCTTAAAAGCCATCTACAAAAAGCCCACAGGAAATATCATTCTCAATGGGGAAACAGTGGGAGCCTTTCCCCTAGATCAGGAACATGACAGGGATGTCCTCTTCCAGCACTGTTATTCAACATAGTAGTAGAAGACCTAGACTCATCAATCAGGCAACAAAAAGAAATAAAAGGCATTCAAATTGGCAAAGAAGACGTCAATCTCTCCCTCTTTGCAGATGACATAATAGTGTACAGAGAAACCCCAAAAGACTCCACCCCAAGATTGCTAGAACTCATACAGCAATTCAGCAGTGTGGCAGGATACAAAATCAATGCCCAGAAGTCAGTGGCATTTCTAGACACCAACAATGAGCCTGAAGAAAGAAATTAAGGAGTCAATCCCATTTACAATGGCACCCAAAAGCATAAGATACCTACGAATAAACATCACCAAAGAGGTAAAGGATCTATACCCTAAAAATTACAGAACACTTCTGAAAGAAATGGAGGAAGACACAAAGAGACGGAAAAATATTCCATGCTCCTGGATTGGAAGAATTAATATTGTGAAAATGTCAATGCTACCCAGGGAAACTTACTCATGCGATGCAATCTGTATGAAACTACCAAGGACTTTCTTCAGAGAGTTGGAACAAATCATCTTAAGATTTGTGTGGAGTCAGAAAAGACCCCAAATAGCCAGGGGAATATTAAAAAGGAAAACCAGAGCTGGGGGCATCACAATGCCAGACCTCAGATTGTACTACAAAGCTGGGCTCATCAAGACAGTGTGTTCCCGCACGAAAACAGACACATAGGTCAATGGAACCGAATAGAGGACCCAGAAACGGGCCCTCAACATATGGTCAACTATTATCTGACAAAGCAGGAAATATTATCCACTGGAAAAAGGACAGTCTCTTCAATAAATGGTGCTGGGAGAATTGGACAGCCACATGCAGAAGAATGACACTAGATCATTCTCCTACACCATACACAAAGATAAACTCAAAATGGATGAATGATCTAAATGTGAGACAAGAATCCATCAAAATCCTCAAGGGGAACACAGGCCTTTTTGAACCTGGTGACAACAACTTAATGGAAGATACATCTATGACGGCAAGGGAAACAAAAGTAGAAATGAACTATTCAGACTTATTCAACGTATAAAGCTTCTGCACAGCAAAAGAAAGAGTCCACAAAACTAAAAGACAACCTACAGATTGGGAGAAGATATTTGCAAATGACCTATCAGATAAAGGGCTAGTATCCAAGATCTATAAAGAACTTATTCAACTCAAAAGCAAAGAAACAAACAATCCAATCATGAAATGGGAAAAAGACATGAGCAGAAATTTCACAGAGGAAGACAAAGACATGGCCCACAAGCACATGAGAAAATGCTCCGCATCTCTTGCCATCAGGGAAATACAAAACAAAACCACAATGAGATGTGCCCTCATACCGGTGAGAATGGTGAAAATTAACAAGACAGGAAACAACAAATGTTGGAGAGGATGTGGAGAAAGGGGAACCCTCTTGCACTTTTGGTGGGAATGTGAACTGGTGCAGCCACTCTGGACAACTGTGTGGAGGTTCCTCAAAGAGTGAAAAATAGATCTGCCCTACGACCCAGCAATTGCACTGCTGGGGATTTACCCCAAAGATACAGATGCAGTGAATCCCTGGGACACCTGCACCCCGATGTTTCTAGCAGCAATGTCCACAATAGCCAAACTGTGCAAGGAGCCTCGGTGTCCATCGAAAGAAGAATGGATAAAGAAGATGTGGTTTATGTATACAGTGGAATATTTATTACTCAGCCATTAGAAATGACAAATACCCACCATTTGCTTCAACGTGGATGGAACTGGAGGGTATTAATTATGCTGAATGAAGCAAGTCAATCGGAGAAGGACAAACATTATATGGTCTCATTCATTTGGAAAATATAAAAATAGTGAGAGTGAAAGGGATTAAAGGGGAAAGGAGAGAAATTGAGTGGGAAATATCAGTGAGGGTGACAGAGCTTGAGTTACTCCTAACTCTGGGAAATGTACAAGGGGTGGTGGAAAGGGAGGTGGGCGGGGCTTGGGATGAATGCCTGACGGGCACTGAGGGGGGCACTTGATGGGAGGAGTACTGGATGTTATGCTATATGTTGGCAAATTTAACTCCAATAAAAATATACAAAAAATAGTTCATTCCTTTTATTGCTGAGTAGTACTCTGTGCAATGGATGTATCATAGGTTGCTTAGCCACTCATCTGTTTGATTCTAGTTTTTGGCTATTACCAAGAATGTTGTTATGAGCATTTTTTATACGGAATTTTGGCAAATATTAATTTTTATTTATATGGTGTAAATGCCCAAGAGTAAAATGTCTAGGACGTACAGTTACTGTATATTTAGTTTTTAAGAAACTACCAAACTGTATTGCAGAGTGGCAATGTCATTTTATGCTTCCAAGAAATAGACATGAGTATAAGTGCTCCAGATTCTCCACACCTTCACCAGCATTTGGTATTGTCATTATTATTTTGTTATTATTTTGGCCGGTGTGGCAAATATGTAGTGCTAGTTCATTGTCATTTTAATATGCTTTCCTAATGGCTAATGGTGTTTGTTATCTTTTTAGAGATTATTTGCTACATTATATCCTCTGCAGTGACATGGATGTTCATGTTTTTGTCCACTTTCTAGTTGGCATATATACTTTTTAACTTTGGTCTCTTGAGAATTCTTTATATATTCTAAATACTAATCTTTTGTCAAATATATGGTTTGAAATACATCCTCCCAGACGGTAGCTTGTCTTTTCAATTTTACATGGGCTTTCACAGAGCAAAAGTGTTTAATTTTGATGAGGTTCAGTTTATCAATTTTTCTCTTTGTGGATCATGCTTTTGGTTTCAAGCCTAAGGACTCATTTCCTACCCCGAGATTTCAAAGATTTTGCTATCTATTTAAAATTTTTGTTATTGCCTTATGTTTTCCTTTTATGTTCATAATTTATCTTTTAAAATTTTTTATAGGAGTTCAATTTTCCAACATTTAGCATAACACCCAGTGCTCATCCCGCCAAGTGCCCCGCTCAGTGCCGATCACCCAGTCACCCAAACCCCCCGCCCACCTCCCTTTCCACTACCCCTTGTTCATTTCCCAGAGTTTAGGGGTCTCATGTTTTGTCACCCTCACTGATATTTTCACTCATTTTCTCTCCTATCCCTTTATTCCCTTTCACAAATTATTATATTCCCCAAATGAATGAGACCATAAAATGTTTGTCCTTTTCCGATTGACTTATTTCACTCAGCATAATACCCTCCAGTTCCATCCACGTCGAAGCAAATGGTGGGTATTTTTCGTTTCTAATGGCTGAGTAATATTCCATTTTATACATATACCACATCTTCTTTATCCAATCATCTTTCGATGGACACTGAGGCTCCTTCCAGTTTGGCTATTGTGGACATTGCTGCTAGAAACATCAGGGTGCAGGTGTCCTGGCGTTTCACTGCATCTGTATATTTGGGGTAAATCCCCAGCAGCGCAATTGCTGGGTCCTAGGGCAGATCTATTTTTCACTCTTTGAGGAACTTCCACACAGTTTTCCAGAGTGGCTGCACCAGTTCACATTCCCACCAACAGTGCAAGAGGGTTCCCCTTTCTCCACATGCTCTCCAACATTTGTGGTCTCCTGCCTTGTTAATTTTCCCCATTCTCACTGGTGTGAGGTGGTATCTCATTGTGGTTTTGATTGGTATTTCCCTGATGGCTAGTGATGCGGAGCATTTTCTCATGTGCTTGTTGGCCCTGTCTATGTCTTCCTCTGTGAGATTTCTCTTCATGTCTTTTGCCCATTTCATGATTGGATTGTTTGTTTCTTTGCTGTTGAGTTGAATAAGTTCTTTATAGATCTTGGATACTACCCCTTTATCTGATAGGTCATTTGCAAATGTCTTCTCCCAATCTGTAGGTTTTCTTTTAGTTTTGTGGACTGTTTCTTTTGCTCTGGAGAAGCTTTTTATCTTGATGAAGTCCCAATGATTCATTTCTGCTTTTGTTTCTCTTGCCTTCATGGAGGTATCTTGCAAGAAGTTGCTCTGGCCAAGTTCAAAAGGATGTTGCCTGTGTTCTCCTCTAGGATTTTGATGGATTCTTATCGCACATTTAGATCTTTCATCCATTTTGAGTTTATCTTTGTGTATGGTGTAAGAGAATGGTCTAGTTTCGTTCTTCTGCATGTGGATGTCCAATTTTCCCAGCATCATTTATTGAAGAGACTGTCTTTTTTCCAGTGGATAGTCTTTCCTGCTTTGTCGAATCATAATTTGTTTTGAACGAACTTTTATACAATGTGTGAAGTTTAAGTCATGATTTATTTTTTGGACCTGTGGAAGTTCTGGTGCTAGTTGCTCTAGTACCACTTGTTGAAAATGCTATCCTTCTTCCATTGAATTGCTTTTGCACTCTTGTCAAAATTCAAGTCAGCATTTTTGTGTGAATCTATTTGAGGATTCTTGAACTAGTCCACTTATGCAAGTGTCTATCCCTCAGCCAACACCATACTGTTTTGATTACTGGAGCTAAATAATCATATACCAATAATATATGAATGTATTGGTAGAATAATTCCTTCCACTTTATTCTTTTTGAGGAGTTGTTGTTGTCTTGAATAATTGTAGCATATTTTATTACATGGTAATCTTTTCATTTAAGTTTATTCTTTTCTGGATCATTGTTGAATCAGATGCAGTTGAAAGAAATAATACACAGAGAGCCCAGTTGCCATCTGCTCAATTTCTTCCAATGGTAATATCTCACAAAACTATAATATAGTGACAAGGATATCAACCTTGATATAGGCAGGCTACAAAACATTTCCATCACAGGGATCCGTAATATTACCTTTTTAATTTTTTTTTTAACAACCGGACCCACTTTCTTTCCACTCTTAACATTCCTCAACCTGGCAGCCATCAGCCTGTGTCACATTTGTTTTGTAATTTTAAGAATGGAATAATCCTGTATGTAACCTTCTGATATTGGCTTTTTTCACTTACCATCATTCTCTGGCAATCTGCAAATAGAGTTGCATATGTAAATAGTTCATTTCTTAATGGTGAGCAATATTCCATGGCATGGGTACACCATAATCTGTGTAGCCATTTACCCACTGAATCCTTCAGAGGGTCCTTCCCAGGATTTGGCTATTTCAGATAAAGGTGCTATAAACATTTGTGCACAGATTTCTGTGTGAAAAATAGTTTTCATTACTCTGGAACAAATGACCAGAACTACAATCCTCCCACTTTATTCTTTTTTTCTCCACAGTCCTCAAATTTTATTTTTATTTTATTATTTTATTTTTTAATTTAAATTCAATTAATTAACATATAGTTTGTTACTAGTTTCAAAGGTAGAGTTCAGTGTTTCATCAGCCATATATAACACCTAGTGCTCATTATATCATGTGCCCTCCTTCATGCCCATCACCAGTTATCCCATCCCCACCCCCCCTTCCCCTACAGCAACCCTCAGTTTGTTTCCTATGATTAAGAGTCTTTTATGATTTGTCTCCCTCTGTAGTTTCATCTTGTTTAATTTTTCCCTCTCTTCCTCTGTGCTCCTGTATTTTGTTCCTTAAATCCCACATATGAATGAAATAATATGATTTATGAGTCATCATGCCTTCCCATTTGTAAAATTATGATTCTTATACTGGCTATTAGTTTTAATTAGTTTTAACATGGCAGCATACTAACAACATTTTCCAGCTTTTTTGAGATATAATTGACATATAACAAATTGTGATTAGTATAAGCTTTTCAATTTGCTCCAGATTGTAAATTGTAAGTGGAATGAAGCATCATTTCCAGTTGATAAACATACCCACAGATAATGTGATATCTCTTAAATTAAGATGTGTCAATTAAGCCAATAACAATGGCAATAGGAAAACTATTGATAAAATATAACCAGGGAATGTTCATCTTAATACACACACACACACACACACACACACACACACACACATTTTTTAAGCAAAAAGACAATTATTTGAAGGAGGACAAATGGTAACCAGCTACCAGGAAAACAGGTAACGAGCTTGGTAGGAGTACTTTTTTAAAGCCCACAATATAACTAGAAAGATGAAAAGAAGAATAGAGGAGAGCTTCAGTCCTATAGGAAGATATCCTAATAGCCTGTACCAAGGTCATAACTTCTGATCAAGAGATTATAAAAGCCATAAATAAAATCATCACCATGGGAAATGACAGACAGTGACTTTGAATACACAAGTAGAAAGGATATTGGTAAGAATAAGCGTTCTGTGCCTTCAGGCTTTGGTGGATAGTTGGATCTCCCAAAACACGAGCAAAGACTAAAATCCAAATGAAAATTACTGTGAAGAAATAAAATAACTTTACAAATAAATAAAATAAAATAAAATAAATAACTTTACATATCAAAAGTTTGGTGGCTTTAGAGAAATTCAGGTAATAATTTGTACATGTTATCAAGAAAGCTGGATGATACAATAAGCCATAAGTAAAGGAAATAGTTTCAGTAAATAGGCAGATGTGGTATTTAGTGCCTAAAAGTACAATATTCCCTGAGATAGAACATAATGGACATGTTTGCCTAAAGTAAAGACCAATGAATGCTAGTGAGATGCAAAAATAAACCATAATATTTTGATAGGTGTTTTTCTTTCTCATTCTAATGTGAGCATCTTTAATAACATACTCCCAAGTATAGAGTTAACACTTAGGGGCTGGTTGGTTTGATGTAACTGGCACTGAAAAGCACAGTTCTTTGAAGAAAAAGTCACCATATTTTCTTATTAAATTTCATGAAGCCTCATGAAATACAGAGAATAAAACAGTTTCATTTTATTTTTCATCCTCTGCTTTCTCCAATGGGTCTTTTTTGGTTAATAATCCTTACGTTTCATTTAGGTTTTACTGTCTTCAATTATCTTACTTTTAGCTCCTTGTCTGTCATTTGGCTATATCAAAATGCCAGGTAAGTTCCGAGTCATTTGCACAACCGTGGACCAATGTAGAGCGTTTCCATCTAAATGAGTCTTCACCAGCAGGCCAGCTGTGTGTGGTCGCTTCTGGAATGCGGAGGGTGGGCCCTGCCACCAGAGACCATTTGAAGCATAGCAGCTCACACTGGCACTCAGCTTCCTTGACGCTGGGCTCCTGACCAGACAAGTTGTGAGATTGCCACCCAGGCCGTTGCAGCAAAGGGCCCTGATTGACTGCCAGGGAGAAGGCAGGAACCCCATGGGTCTGCTGCTCTGCTCCGCAGCACCCTGTGCTCTCCCTGGAGGAGGAGCTAGAGGACAGGGTGGCAGAGCTGCCAGCAGTGTCTGAGGGCTTGTGGCCAGGAGGTGTGGGCATAGGTGCCAAGCTGAGCACTGATTTTGTGTCCTCAGACCTGACTGAAACTCATTTCTTTTTGCTTTTCTTTTTGTTTGTTTGGTTCTGTGTGTGCCTGTTGTAGATTTCTTGGCATTTTCTTTATTTTTTAATTTAAATTCGATTAGTATAACACCCAGTGCTCATCACATTACGTGCTTTCCTTAATGCCTGTCACTCAATACATTTTCTATATAGA
The DNA here is from genome assembly GCF_018345385.1 of Vulpes lagopus. NCBI lineage: Eukaryota > Metazoa > Chordata > Mammalia > Carnivora > Canidae > Vulpes > Vulpes lagopus. The sequence continues at coordinate 46,706,750 of NC_054848.1, read as the reverse complement.
CAATATTATCTACAATTAGGGGCAGTTTTATTTCTTTTCCCATCAATATGCTTTTATTTAGTTTTATTATCTCATTTTAAGGGCTAAGTTTTGTTTTGTTTTGTTTGAGCAAGAGTAGAGAGATCAGACATCATTTCCTTCTTTTCAAACTTCGTTGTAGACAGCCTTAGCTGTAGGGTTGTTTGTTTGTTTGTTTTTTATTTATTTTATTTTTTTGTTTTTTGTTTTTTTTTTTGTTTTTTTAATAAATTAATTTTTATTGGTGTTCAATTTACCAACATACAGAATAACACCCAGTGCTCATCCCGTCAAGTGCCCCCCTCAGTGCCCGTCACCCATTCACCCCCACTCCCAGCCCTCCTCCCCTTCCACCACCCCTAGTTCGTTTCCCAGAGTTAGGAGTCTCTCATGTTCTGTCTCCCTTCCTAATATTTCCCACACATTTCTTCTCCCTTCCCTTATATTCCCTTTCACTATTATTTATATTCCCCAAATGAATGAGAACATATGTTTGTCCTTCTCCGATTGACTTACTTCACTCAGCATAATACCCTCCAGTTCCATACACGTTGAAGCAACTGGTGGGTATTTGTCATTTCTAATGGCTGAGTAATATTCCATTGTATACATAAACCACATCTTCTTTATCCATTCATCTTTCGATGGACACCTAGGCTCCTTCCACAGTTTGGCTATTGTGGACATTGCTGCTAGAAACATCGGGGTGCAGGTGTCCCGGCGTTTCATTGCATCTGAATCTTTGGGGTAAATCCCCAACAGTGCAATTGCTGGGTCGTAGGGCAGGTCTACTTTTAACTCTTTGAGGAACCTCCACACAGTTTTCCAGAGTGGCTGCACCAGTTCACATTCCCACCAACAGTGTAACCCGAAGACTGTAGTGAGAGATGAAGAGGGACACTATATCATCCTTAAAGGATCTATCCAACAAGAGGACTTAACAATCCTCAATATATATGCCCCGAATGTGGGAGCTCCCAAATATTTAAATCATTTAATAACCAAAATGAAGAAATACTTAGATAATAATACACTTATACTTGGTGACTTCAATGTAGCTCTTTCTATACTCGATAGGTCTTCGAAGCACAACATCTCCAAAGAAATGAGAGCTTTAAATGATACACTGGACCAGAGGGATTTCACAGATATCTACAGAACTTTACATCCAAACTCAACTGAATACACATTCTTCTCAAGTGCACATGGAACTTTCTCCAGAATAGACCACATACTGGGTCACAAATCGGGTCTGAACCGATACCAAAAGATTGGGATCCTTCCCTGCATATTGTCAGACCATAATGTATGTTTGTTTTTTAAATGTTATCAAGTTTAGGAAATTCACCACTGTCCTAAATTTCTGAACGTTTGTACTGTGACTTGGTGTTGGATTTTGTCAGTAACCTTGTGTGTTCCTTGATATAACCATATTATTTTTACTATTTAGTTTATTTGGATTACATTAATTGAATTTTGAATGTTGCAGCAACACTGCATACCTGGAAAAGCTCCCACTGGTCAAGATGTATAATTTGTTTTTATACAGTGTTGGATTTAATTTGGTCATATTTCGTTAACAGTTTTTGTGCCTATGTTCATAAGAGATTTGATAACGTAGTGACTTTTTTGGTAGTCTGCAGCTGGTTTACATATCAGGTTAATATTGGCCTCATCCAATGTGTCGGGAAGGTTTTCTTCCTTGTTTCTTTTGAAAGAAATTGTGTAGACTGGTGTTACTTCTTTAACTGATTCATAGAATTTTCCAATTAAATCATCTGGGCCTGGGACTCTTTTTTTGGAAGATTTTTTAAATTAAAATTTTCAATTCCTTTAATAGTTTTAGTGCTATTCAGATGTCTGTTTAATCTTTTATGAGTTTTGATAGTTTTTGGGTTTTGAGGAATTGCTCCATTTCTTCTAAATTAGTGAGTTTATGAGCATATAATTATTCATGGTATTTCCATATCATGGCTGCAGACTCTGGAATGATTGGTTTTGATGTTTTGTGCCATCTCTCTTTTGTATTTCTATCAGTATTGCTAGAGCTTATACATTTCAGTAATAGTTTTGAAAAAACTACATTTAATTTTTTTTCTCTGCTATTTTCCTATTTTCAATATGATTTCCATCCTGGTGTTTATTATTTCCTTTGCTGTGATTTTGTTTACTTTTCTTTTCTTTTTCTAGTTTCCCTGTAAGTAGTTTGAACTTGTGGCACCTGGGTGGCTCAGTGGTTGAGCATCTACGTTGGCTCAGGGTGTGATCCCACCTGGAATCAAGTCTCACATCAGGGTCCCCACAGGGGGCCTGCTTCTTCCTCTGCCTATGTCTCTGCCTCTCTCTCTGTATGGCTCTCATGAATAAATAAATAAAATCTTTAAAAAAAAGAAAAGACAATCAAAATTGATAAACCTCTGTCCGTGCTTTCTGGAAGAAAAGATGCAGACTGCTAATATCAAAAATGAGAGCAGTGTCTAGCTGGCTCAGTTGGTAGAACATGCGAATCTTGATCTCAGGTTTGTGAATTTGAGCCCCACATTGAGTGTGGAACTTACTTAAAAAAATAAAATCTTTTTAAAAAATGAGAGAGAGATCACTACCAATCACATAGGTATTGAAAGGATAATAAATGAATATAATGAACAAGTGTACACCCATAACCTTGACAGACCCAATGAAATGAGCAATTCCTAGAAAGACAAACTCAGCTAAAACTCACACAAGAAACAATAGAGAGAAAATAGACACTCCAAATAGCTCTATATCTATTTTAAGAATCGAGTCAATATTGAATAACCTTCTAACATAGAAAATAACAGGCCAAGATGGGTTGGCTTTTGAATTCTAACATACATTGAAGTAAGAAATTATACCAATTCTGTACAATCTACTCCAGAAGATAGGAGCAAGTGGAATATTTCCTAACTCAGTCTAATACCAAGCCCAAATACAAACCTTATAAAATATGAAAACTACAGATTAATCTCTCTCCTAACACAGATGCAAAATACTCAACAAAGTATTAGCAAACCAAATGCAATAATCTATGAAAACAACCATACACTGTGACTATTCGGGATTTATCCAGGTATTTAAGACTGGTTCAACATTTGAAAATCAGTTAATGGAATCTATCATATCAATAGACTGAGGAAGATAAATCACATGATCATATACAGATGCAGCAATAGCAGTGGACAAAATCCAAAATCCAACACCCATTTATGATAAACAGTTTTAGCAAATTATGAACAAGGGGAACTTTCTCAACCTGATAAAGACCGCTTTAGCCAGCCCACTATCTGAGCCAAAAGTCCATGAAAAGACACATTGAAGAGGGTAAGAAGTGCAGTTTCACTTTGCTTACATCACCCTTCCCCCAAAGCACAACTCAGTGCCAAGAGAGCTCCTCTCAGCCCATGATTTATCCCACGGATGGAAGTAAAATCTTAGCGAGCTTCCCCATCCAATCAGGTTGCTACCCAAGAAACCCACTTCTTTTTCGCCCTTCCAAGAATACTGAGGTGATCATCATGTCTTAGTGGATGGGAGAAGTTGGGTGCAGGGAAGAGAAATGGGTAGGTACTCAAAAGTCAGGGTTCCATTTCGACAAAGAGCCATGGGTTTTACTAGCTGCTTCACAGACCCCATCAGGAAGATCCTTCCCCTAACTGGTCCAAAGGAGCTTCCAAATGATGGCACTCCACTCCTTTCACCATGGGCAGCTCCCATGTGTGACCCTACAGTTGATGAGTGGGAGCCTCTGCAGACAGCTTGAGAGAGTATGCAGACAGCCATCTTGACTATGCAGCACTGGGAGAAGACATACAAACCTGAGAACTTCAGGACACCGATCCATGGAAAACAAACAGGGAGCACTCAGCACCTTTCCTGGCATCGTGGGATCAAGAAAAGTTATACAATTTTAGGAATTATCTCCCACCACTTCCATGCAGTGAGTGCATCCATGGAAAAGACCTGAATGCACCTCAGAATCTTTAGCTGGGCTGACGAGTAAAGATATGTCTCCCGTACCAAGTCAGTACAGACTAGAGGAGGTGACTGCATCTTCAAGTATATAGACAGCAACACAAGACTTCAAAGAACAAAGAATATCAAGGAAACATGACAAGACCAAAGGAACACAAGTAGATCCCCAGAGAAATGGAGATCTACAAATTGTCTGACAGAAATTCTAAATAATTGCTTTAAGGAAGCTCAGTGAGCTATATGAAAACAGAGTTAGCTAACTCGATGCTCTAATGGTGGGCTGGAACTATGAAAGGATACTAATTAGTAACATGAAATCATATGAAAGTATAAAACTCATTGGTAAATTTAAGTATACAGTCAAACTCAGAATACTCAACATTGTAATGGCTGTATGTAAATCACTTTTAACTCTATTATAAACGTTAAAAGAGAAAATAATTCAAAATAGGCATAGTAAAATAATTTTAAAATGGATAAGAAAATAAAACAATATATATTGTATCATCAAAAACATGAATATGAGGAGGAATAAGTGCAGAATTTTTGTATCAGATCAAAGATAAAGTGTAAAAAAATATTACAGTGTTATCAGGTTTAAGTAGTTTGTTATAAGATAATTAATATAAGTCTCAGAGGGACAGGGCAAGATGGCGGAAGAGTAGGGTCCCCAAGTCACCTGTCCCCACCAACTTACCTAGATAATATTCAAATCATCCTGAAAACCTCCGGACTTGACCTGAGATTTAAAGAGAGAACAGCTGGAACGCTACAGAGAGAAGAGTTTGTGCTTCTAACAAGGTAGGAAGAAAGAAAGAAAGAAAGAAAGAAAGAAAGAAAGAAAGAAAGAAAGAAAGAAGAAAGAAAGAAAGAAAGAAAAGAAAGAAGGAAGGAAGGAAAAAAGGAAGAAAGGAAGAAAGGAAGAAAAAAGAAAGAAAGAAGAAGAAGAAGAAGAAGAAAGGAAGAAAGAAAGAAAGAAAGAAAGAAAGAAAGAAAGAAAGAAAGGAGGGAAGGAAGGATGGAAAGAAGGAAGGAAGGAAAAAAGGAAGAAAGGAAGAAAGGAAGGAAGAAAGGAAGAAAAGAAAGAAAAAGAAAGAAAGAAAGAACGAAAAGAAGGAAGGAAGGAAAAAAGGAAGAAAGGAAGAAAGGAAGAAAAAGAAAGAAAGAAAGAAAGAAAGAAAGAAAGAAAGAAAAAGGAAGAAAGAAAGAAAGAATGGAAAGAAGGAAGGAAGGAAAAAAGGAAGGAAGGAAAAAAGGAAGGAAGGCAGAAAGGAAGAAAGGAAGGAAGAAAGGAAGAAAGAAGAAAGAAAGAAAGAAAGAAAGAAAGAAAGAAAGAGGAAGGAAGGAAGGAAGGAAGAAAGATAGATGAAAGAAAGAAAGAAAGAAGAAAGGAAAGAAAGAAAGAAGAAAGAAAGAAAGAAAGAAAGAAGAAAGAAAGAAAGAAAGAAAGAAAGAAAGAAAGAAAGAAAGAAAGAAAGAAAGAAAGAAAGAATGAATCCAGTTGGGGAGGGGCCCTGAGAGGAGCTGGTGGAGGGTGGTGGGTGGCAAAAGCCTCCAGGACAGGAAAGCCCAGTACTGGAGAAGCAGGAACTTTAAAAATCCGCACCGGATTCTTCCCACAGGGAAAGGTGCTCTCAGGGAACTCTGGCAGGAACCCAGGAGGAGCAGTGGAGCCTCCAGGTTCCCGGGGTCACTAATGAAGTGCGCCCCAGGGAGAGCATGTCACAAACCTCGGGCCAAGCTCAGTAAAGGGCGGAAGCATGCCCTCCCCTCCCCAGGGCCTCGGGAGCAACTCAACCTGCGGCTCCAGAGGGAGGAGGCTGCGTGGCCCCAGGAATACGATTCCAGCAGCCCAGGCCCCGGATGCCAGGGCACCAGGGGACACAGCCCAGAATCCTGCAATACCCTCAGGACAGGCAGAGACTGGAAGGGCCCAGGACAGCAAGGAGGCTTCTGCCACCAGGCGCCCCGAGCTGTGCAGATCAGCACCCACCCCCGCCTCCGGGAGCATCCTGGCCAGTGCGGACTGGGAGCTGTGGTAGTTACTGCAGGAGCTGAATCCAGGGCTGGAGAGCTGGCCGCCACCAGTGGGGTTGTTCCTCCTGGTGTCACCCTATGCCTGGGACAGAGCAGGGCCGCCAGGGAACAGAGGCCTCACGGGGTAAACAGCTCCCACTGAGCCATGCACCTGGCAGGGGCGGGGCAGCTCCTCCAGGTGCACACACTTGAGGATCAACACAGCAGCCCCCACCCCCACCCCCAAGAAGACCAGCAGGAAGGACAGGGGAAGAGCAAGTTCTTGACCAAGTAGCGCTGGAAAGCTCCAGGGGAAGTCGAGGGATTTACAGTATATAGAACCAGAGGATATCCCGCCTTGTTGGGTTTTTTGTTTGTTTGTTGTTTCTTTCTTTCTTTCTTTTTTCTTTTTTTTTCTCTTTTTTCCTTCCTTTTTCCAGTACAACTCCTTTTTAGCCACTCTGCCCTGAGCAAAATCACTTGAAAAAGAACTCACCACAAAACAGTACTCTCTGTGAAAGAGTTACAGAATTTGCATTACAATTTGATGTCAGAAAGCCAATTCAGAAGCACAATTATAAAGCTACTGGTGGCGCTAGGAAAAAGCATAAAGGAATCAAGAGGCTTCATGACTCGAGAATATAGACCTAATCTGGTCTAAATTAAAAAACAATTAAAAGAACATGAGAGACTCCTAACTCTGGGAAATGAACTAGGGGTGGTAAAAGGGGAGGTGGGCGGAGGGGTGGGGGTGACTGGGTGACAGGCACTGAGGTGGGCACTTGACGGGATGAGCACTGGGTGTTATTCTATATGTTGGCAAATTGAACACCAATAAAAAATAAATTTATTAAAATAAATAAATAAATATTAAAAAATCAATTAAATGAGATGCAATCCAAACAGGAGGCCCCAATGACAAGGGTTGATGAGGTAGAAGAAAGAGTGAGTGACATAGAAGACAAGTTGATGGCAAGAAGGAAGCTGAGGAAAAAAAGACAAAAACAAAGACCATGAGGAAAGGTTAAGGGAAATAAATGACAGCCTCAGAAGGAAAAATCGACGTTGAATTGGGGTTCCAGAGGGTGCCGAAAGGGACAGAGGACCAGAAAGTGTATTTGAACAAATCATAGCTGAGAACTTCCCTAACTTGGGGAGAGAAACAGGCATTCAGATCCAGGAGATAGATAGCTCCCTGCTAAAATCAATAAAAGCCATTCAACACCTCGACATTTAATAGTGAAACTTGGAAATTCCAAAGATAAAGAGAAGATCTGTAAAGCAGCAAGAGACAAGAGATCCCTAATTTATATGGGGAGAAATATTAGCCCTTTAGCTGCAAATGATATATATTTGCAAATATCTCCTCCCATCCTGTAGGTTGTCTTTTAGTTTTGTTGACTGTTTCTTTGGCTGTGCAGAAGCTTTTGATCTTGATGAAGTCCCAATAATTCATTCTTGCTTTTGTTTCCCTTGCCTTCATGGATGTATGTTGCAAGAAGCTGCTGTGGCCAAGTTTAAAAAGGGCGTTGCCCGTGTTCTCCTCTAGGATTTTGATGGATTCTTGTCTCACATTTAGATCTTTCATCCATTTTGAGTTTATCTTTGTGTATGGTATGAGAGAATGGTCTAGTTTCATTCTTCTGCACGTGGCTGTCCAATTTTCCCAGCACCATTTATTGAAGAGACTGTCCTTTTCCCAGTGGATAGTACTTCCTGCTTTGTCGAATAATAGTTGACCGTATGTTGAGGGCCTATTTCTGGGTCCTCTATTCTGTTCCATTGATCTCTGTGTCTGTTTTTGTGCCAGTACTACACTGGCTTGATGACCACAGCTTTGTAGTACATCTTGAAATCCAGCATTGCGATGCCCCCGGCTCTGGTTTTCTTTTTTAATATTCCTCGGGCTATTCGGGGTCTTTTCGGATTCCACACAAATATTAAGATGATTTGTTCAAACTCTCTGAAGTCCGTGGTAGTTTGATAGGGATTGCATTAACTGTGTAAATTGATCTGGGGAGCATAGACATTTTCACAATATTAATCCTTCCAATCTATGAGCATGGAATATTTTTCCATCTCTTTATGTTTTCCTCAATTTCTTTCAGAAGTGTTCTGTACTTTTTAGGGTATAGATCCTTTATCTCTTTGGTGAGGTTTATTCCTAGTTATCTTATGTTTCTGGGTGCAATTGCAAATGGGATTGACTCCTCAGTCTCTCTTTCTTCAGTCTCATTGTCCGTGCATAGAAATGCCACTGTTTTCTGGGCATTGATTTTATATCCTGTCAAACTGCCAAATTGCTGTATGAGTTCTAGCGATCTTGGGGTGGAGTCTTTTGGGTTTTCTACGTAGTATCATGTCATCTGCAAAGAGGGAGAGTTGGACTTGTTCTTTGCCAATTTGGATGCCTTTTATTTCTTTTTGTTGCCTGATTGCTGAGGCTAGGACTTCTAGTACTATGTTGAATAGCAGTGGTGAGAGTGGACATCTCTGGCGCCTTCCTCATCTTAGGGGAAAGGTTCCCAGTGTTTCCCCCTTGAGAATGATATTTGCTGTGGGCTTTTCGTGGATGGCTTTAAGATGCTGAGGAATGTTCCCTCTATACCTACACTTTGAAGAGTTTTGATCAGGAAGGATGCTGGCTTTTGTCAAATGCTTTCTCTGCATGTATCGAGAGGCTCATATGTTTCCTCTTTTTCTCTTGTTGTTATGATCTATCATGTTGATTGCTTTACGAGTAATGAACCAACCCTGCATCCCAGGGATAAATCCCACTGGGTCATGGTGAATAATCTCCTTAATGTACTGTTGGATCTAATTGGTTAGTGTGTTGTTGAGAATTTTTGCATTTCTTTTCATCAGAGATATTAGTCTATAATTCTCCTTTTTCGTGGGGTCGTTCTCTGGCTTTGGGATTAAGGTGATGCTGGCCTCATAAATCGAGTTTGGAAGCATTATCTCCCTTTCTATCTTTTGGAACAGCTTTAGTAGAATAGGTATTGTTTCCTTAAACATTTGATAGAATTCCACTGGGAAGCCACCTATCCGGGACTTTTGTGACAGGATGTTTTTGATGATTGCTTCAATTTCTTCCCCGGGTATTGGCCTGTTCGAGTTGTGTATTTCTTCTTGTTCCAGTTTTGGTAGTTTGTGTTTTTCCAGAAATGCGTCCATTTCTTCTAGATTGCCTAATTTATCGGTGTATAACTGCTCATAATATGTCTTTAAAATCGTTTGAATTTCCTTGGTATTGGTTGTTATCTCTCCTTTTTTAATCATGATTTTATTAATTTGAGTCTTTTCTCTTTTGTTTTTAATACAGCTGGCTAATGACTTACCTATCTTATTCCTTCTTTCAAGGAACCAACTCCTGATTTTGTTGATCTATTCTACAGTTCTTCTGGTCACTATTTCATTGAGTTCTGCTCAAATCCTTATTAACTCTCTTCTTCTGCTTGGTGTACGTTTTATTTGCTGTTCTTTTTCCAGTTCCTTTAGGTGTGAGGTTAGTTTTTGTATTTGAGGTTTTTTTTCCAAATTTTTGAGGGAGGCTTGTATTGCGACGTATTCCCCTCTTAGGACTGCTTTTGCTGTATCCCAAAGATTTTGAATGGTTGTATCTTCATTCTCCTTAGATTCCATGAATTTTTAAATTCTTCTTTACTTTCCTGGTTGACCCATTCATCCTTTAGCAGGATGCTCTTTACCCTCCACTTGTTTGAGTTTCTTCCAAATTTCTTCCTCTGATTGAGTTCCAGTTTCAAAACATTATGGTCTGAAAATATGAAGGGCCATTCCTAATCTTTTGGTATCAGTTAAGACCTGATTTGTGACCCAGTATGTGGTCTATAATGGAGAAAGTTCTATGCGCACCTGAGAAGAATGTGTATTTAGTTGTGTTCAGATGCAAAGTTCTGTCTATATCTGTAAAATCCATCTGGTCCAGTGTATCATTTAAAGCTTCTGTTTTGGGACACCTGGGTGGCTCAGCGGTTAAGCACCTGCCCCTGGTTCAGGGTGAGATCCCGCGGTCTCAGTATCGCGTCCCACATCAGGCTCCCTGCCCGGAGCCTGCTACTCCCTCTGCCTACGTCTCTGCCTTTATCTCTCTATGTCTTTCATGAATAAATAAATAAAATCTTTAAGAAAAATAAAGCGCCTGTTTCTTGGGTGATGTTGTACTTAGATTATCTATCATTTGCAGAAAGTGCCATGTTGAAGTTTCCTACTATTATTGTATTGTTATCGAAGCATGTTTTTACTTTGGTTATTAATTGATTGACAGACTTGGCAGCTCCCACATTATGGGCATAAATATTCATGATTGTTAGGTCTTCTTGTTGGATAGAGCCTTTAAGTATGATATAATGTCCCTCTTTATTTCGTACTACAGTCTTTGGGATAAACTTTAATTTATCTGATATGAGGATTGCTACCTCAGGTTTCTTTTGTGGACCATTTTAATGGTAAATGGTTGTCCATCCCTTCATTTTCAGGCTGGAGGTTTCCTTAGGTCTAAAGTGAGTCTCTTGTAGACAGCAAAAAGATGGGTATTGCTTTTTACCCAGTCTTAAACCCTGCATCTTTTGAAGGGATAATTTAGCCCATTCAGGTTCAGAGTTACTATTGAAAGATATGAATTCAGTGTCATCATAATACCTATTCAGTCCGTGTTTTCGTGGATTATTTCGTGGGCTTCCTCTTTCTTTTACAGGGTCCCCCTTAATGTTTCTTGCAGAGCTGGTCTGGTGGTCACATATTCTTTCAGTTTCTGCCTATCTTGGAAGCTCTTTATCTATCCTTCTCTACTGAATGACAGCGTTGCTGGATAAAGTATTCTTGGCTGCGTGTTTTTCTCATTTAGGACCCTGAATATATCCTGCCAGCCCTCTCTGGCATGCCAGGTCTCTGTGGAGAGGTCTGCTATTAATCTAATATTTCTCCCCATATAGGTTAAGGATCTCTTGTTTCTTGCTTCTTTAAGGATTTTCTCTTTATCTTTGGAATTTACACGTTTCACTATTAAATGTCAAGGTGTTGAATGGTTTTTATTGATTTGGGGGGGACATCTGTCTATCTCCTGGATCTGAATCCTTGTTCCCCTCCCCAAATTAGGGAAGTTCTCAGCTATGATTTGTTCAAATATGCTTTCTGTCCCTCTATGCCTCTCGGTGCTCTCTGGAACCCTAATTAAATGTAGATTTTTCCTTCTGAGGCTGTCATTTATTCCCCTTAATCTTTCCTCGTTTTTTTAAAAATATTTGTTTGTTCATGAGAGACTCAGACTGAGAGAGAGAGAGAGAGAGAGGCAGAGACACAGGCAGAGGGAGAAACAGGCTCCATGCAGGGAACCTGATGTGGGACTCGATCCCAGGACTCCAGGATCATGCCCTGGGCCTAAGGCAGGCACTAAAGCACTAAGCTACCCAGGGATCCCCATCTCATGGTCTTTTAATTGTTTTTCTTTTTACGTCAGCTTCCTTCTTTGCCATTAACTTGTCTTCTATACCACTCACTCTCTCTTTTACCTCATTAACCACTGTTGTTAGGACCTCCCTTTTGGATTGCATGTCATTTAATTCATTTTTCATTTTGCCTGATTAGATCTAAATTCTGCTGTCATGAAGTCTCTTGATTCCTTTATGCTTTTTTTCCACAGCCACCAGTAGCTTTATAATTGTGCTTCTGGGCGAGAGAAACAAAAGCAAAAATGAACTATTGGGACTTCATCAAGATAAGAAGCTTTTGCACAGGGATCCCTGGGTGGCGCAGCAGTTTGGCGCCTGCCTTTGGCCCAGGGCGCGATCTTGGAGACCCGGGATCGAATCCACGTCGGGCTCCCGGTGCATGGAACCTGCTTCTCCCTCTGCCTATTTCTTTGCCTCTCATTCTCTCTTTCTCTCTCTCTCTCTCTCTCTCTCTCTCTGTGTGTGTGTGTGTGTGTGACTATCATAAATAAAAAAAAAGAAAAAAAGAAGCTTTTGCACAGCAAAGAAACAGTCAACAAAACTAAAACACAACCTACAGAATGGCAGAAGATATTTGCAAATGACGTATTGTTGGACCCTTGCTCACGGGTGCCAACGTGTCCCGGTGGACGCCCCAGAGACTCAGACCCCAGACAGGCAGATGCAACAAGCAAGAGGGTTTTTTGAACGTTTGCGCAAACGGGCTCTCTGCCTCAGAGATGGCAGAGCCCCGATTAGCAATTACAGGCATCTTTTAAAGGCAAAAAACCACGGGAGTAGCATAGCATTCGGGTTATGACATGATTGATTTCTTTGAAGGTCAACACGACCATGTTCAGGGACTTTTCCAGTCAGGGCGGGGGGGGGGGGGTGATAGTTTTCCTATCTTGGAAAAACAGAATGTTTTTGTTGCTTGAATTCATGGGAGGCGCCTGGATGGGCTGCCTCTAGGTTAGGCCTGGTCCCACTCACGGGGGCGGGGGTGTGGGGTTTCTTCATTCCCTCCTCTTTGTTTGGGCTGATTTTAACCTTAAAATCTTAGGGAACTTTTTTTTTTTTTTCAGTTTGAAGGGCCCGATATTGTTGAGTTATTACCAGAGCTTGGGTAATGGACAATCTTTCTCGGATGAACTGGAGCAGCCGGGTGAGGATGCAGGGGCCGAAAGTTAGCAGCAGGAGCAGGATAACTAGAGGGCCCATAATGGTAGAGATTAGGGTGGTCATGCAGGGAGACTGGTTAAACCAGCCTTCAAACCAACCCTCCTGGGCCTCCCAGTCCCTTTGTCTTTTATTTAGCCTATCTCTGAGTTTGGCCATGGAGTCCCTGATGACTCCAGAGTGGTCTGCATAGAAACAGCATTCTTCTCCCAGGGCCGCACACAGTCCTCCCTCTTTCAGGAATAGTAAATTCAAGCCTCTCCTGTTTTGAAGTACTACTTCTGAAAGTGAGGTGAGGGATTGTTTTTAACTTAGAAACGGACTGCTCTAGTGCCCGTAGATCTTTATCTACAGCTGCTTGGAGTTCTTTTTTTTTTTATGATAGGAACACAGTGAGAGAGAGAGAGGCAGAGACACAGGCAGAGGGAGAAGCAGGCTCCATGCACCGGGAGCCTGATGTGGGATTCGATCCCGGATCTCCAGGATCGCGCCCTGGGCCAAAGGCAGGCGCCAAACCGCTGCGCCACCCAGGGATCCCGCTGCTTGGAGTTCTAAATAACGTCTAACGTGAGCCCTGGATCAGAGCAGCTGCACCAGTACCCACCCCAGTTGCGACCCCTAGTCCCAGCATAACGGCTAGGGTTAGGGAGACAGGCTCGTGCTGAAAACGGGTGGGATGTCTGTCATATTGATTTTTTAGAGTTTCAGCAGGGTGATAGAATACCCTGGGCATAATCTGCACCATAACACAGAAGTCCTCAGAGTCATTTAAGACCTGAGCAGATACACAGGGGGTGAGGCCTTTGTTGCATGCCCACCAGGTTCCCGGCTGGGGCACCAGGTAAGAGTCAGTCCCTAAAATCAGGGCGGCAATATTGCAGAGTTCCTGGTAACCCCGGGTGAGTATAGTTAGCCTTGACAGTGATGTAATCCCAGAAGGAGGAGGGCCTCCCAACCTGTGTCTCCCGTAGTCTCGCACCCCCAATTTTTACAATGGCAGTGTTCCCCCCCCTTCCACAGGTGGGATTTAGCCTGCGATCTCTGTGGTACTCGGGACAGACATAGAAGGGGAGGATGCATAACATGGCCCTCCTTAGGCATCCCACATCCTCCCCAGGGGTCTAATCCTTTTCGTCCGGGGGGCTTTCTCGGTTGGGGGCTTTAGAGGTGTCGGAATACCCCTCTAGGTCCCATGGGCTGGGGGCCCCTATGGTTAATTTACATAAGTCAGGATATAGGTTGGGCCACCAGGTTCCTATGGGAGTAGTTTTTGTTATTTACCAGACCTTGTCACCCCCAGATGTTAATACCTGCCAGGTTAACTTTTAGGGGGCATGATGGTTACCTTTGGTGGGGGTGAAAAGCGCTAGGAGAGGTAGGAATATAACAATTGTCATTGAACAATTTTTGAAAGTCTTATCTTGAACGGGTTTCGGGTGCAGTGGAGCTTCCATTGGAGTGGCTCGCCCGGTCTGTCCTGGCTGGCGTCAGCGGTGCTCGTTGATGGGGCGCACTTGACGTGTGAGGCGTGGACCCAAGCAGCAATACCGTCTACTTTTAGGGCGGTTGGGGTAGTTAGTAGTACGGTGTATGGGCCCTTCCGGCGGGACTCAAGGGTCCTGGACTGATGTCTCCTGACATGGACGGAGTCACCGATCTGGAACGGGTGTGGGTCGGTTGCATCTCCAGGGTGGTAGACAGCTGCAAGGGGTCTCCAGATCTGGTGCTGGATAATCTGGAGCACCTTTAGCCTGTCGTATAAACCGGGAGTATTAGCAAGAGGGTCAATAGCAGAATCTAGTAAGTCTGTCCCTGGTGGGGGACCTCCATAGAGAAACTCGTAAGGAGTTAGTCCATGGCGCGCGGGAGTGTTCCGGACTCGGAACAGGACCAAGGGGAGGAGTTGGACCCAGTCTCTAGTGCCAGTCTCCAATGTCAATTTGGTTAGGGCCTCTTTAATTGTTCTATTCATTTTTTCTACCTGCCCTGAGCTCTGGGGTCTGTATGCACAATGTAATTTCCAATTTATCCCCAGTAATCTGGCCACCAACTGACTTACCTGGGAGACGAAGGCAGGGCCGTTGTCCGACCCTATTACCTTGGGCAGTCCAAACCGGGGGAAAATTTTTTCTAGGATTTTCTTGACAACCACCTGGGCAGTTTCTCGTCTGGTGGGGGATGCTTCTGTCCATCCTCCTGTGGGCCTAGTGCAGCGGCTCGTGCTGTTTCATCAGCCATCCTGTTCCCCTCTGCTACTGGGTCGTTGCCGTGCTGATGCCCAGGACAGTGAATTATACTCAATTTTCTGCTGTCAGTATAAATGTTGACCTTTTTGTCCTTAGCCTTTTTAGGGCCTGAGTTAGGGCTATAAGCTCCGCCCTTTGAGCTGAAGTTCCAGGCTCTAGGGCACTGGCCCAGATGACAGTTTTTTTCTTTTTTTTTTTTAATTTACCACGGCCGCCCCGGCTTTACGTTCACCATTTCGTAGAAAGCTACTCCCATCTGTGTACCAGGTTGCTTCAGCATCTGGCATAGGCTGGTCCGTCAAGTCCCCTCTGGTGCCATGGACCTCGGCTAGGATCTGGTGGCAATCATGTATTATCAGGGAGGGGGACTCGGTTTCTGGAAGCAAGGTGGCTGGGTTTAGGGATGTAGCCGTTCCAAACCGTATCCGCTCAGAATTCAGTAACATGGCCT
Source organism: Vulpes lagopus (assembly GCF_018345385.1). Classification (NCBI taxonomy): domain Eukaryota; kingdom Metazoa; phylum Chordata; class Mammalia; order Carnivora; family Canidae; genus Vulpes; species Vulpes lagopus. Next base: position 46,691,397 of record NC_054848.1, on the reverse strand, counting down.
GATAATGGGTGACCCGAGCGTTTGAGAGCCATTGATCAGGGGGCTGGCGGATGACTGTCTCTATGGCGTGGGGGGGGCCACCACAGTGAGGGGTTGGCCAAAGGCCAACTTATCTGAGTCTTTTACCAGGACTGCCACAGCCGCTATTATTTGGAGACATGGGGGCCATCCTGCAGCCACGCTGTCTAATTTTTTGAAAAGTATGCCACGGGCCTTTTTCAGGGTCCCAGTTTCTGAGTTAGGACCCCTTTGGCTATTCCTCGGCGTTCATCAGCATATAGCGCAAATGGCTTGGTTACATCTGGGAGGCTCACTGCAGGGGCGGTCAATAAGGCCCTTTTTATTTTGTCAAAAGCCAATTGTTGCTCCTTTCCCCAGTGGTAGGGGGTGTTGGATTTCGTGAGAGGATATAGGGGAGCCGCCAGCTCTGCAAACCCGGGTACCCAGAGGCGGCAGAACCCAGCACTGCTGAGGAACTCTCATAGCCCTCTGGCATTAGTGGGTGCTGGGATCAGGGCTATAGCCTTTTTGCGGCCCTCCGTCAGCCACCTCTGGCCTTCTTCCAGGGGATATCCCAGATAGGTCACTTGTCTCTGGCCTATTTGGGCCTTTTTGACAGAGGCCCTATACCCCAGTCCTCCCAGTCTCTCGAGCAGGGCCCCCGTACCTTTTACACAATCCTGTTCTGTCTTAGCCGCTAGGAGCAAATCATCCACGTACTGCAGGAGGATGAGGTCCGGATGATCAACTCGGAAGTCTGCCAAATCCTGGTGCAAGGCTTCGTCGAACAAGGTGGGGGAGTTTTTGAATCCCTGTGGCAGCCTTGTCCAAGTGAGTTGTCCTGAGAATCCCGTCTCAGGATCTTTTTATTCAAAGGCAAAAATAGGCTGGCTTTGAGAGCTTAACCTTATGCAAAGGAATGCATCTTTTAGATCTAAAACCGTATACCAGACGTGGCTCGGGGGGGTAAGGTGCTGAGTAAGTTGTAGGGATTCGGCACCGTGGGGTGTATGTCCTCCGCCCTTCGGTTAACTTCCCGTAAGTCTTGTAGTAGCCGGTAATCTCCTGTGCTGTTTTTTTTTTTTTTTTTTCGGGCAACAGAGGAGTGTTCCAGGGCGACTGACAAGGTATTAAGATGCCCAATTGTAATAGTCTCTGTATATGTGGCCGAATGCCCTCTTTGGCCTCTTTGCTCATTGAATATTGCCAGATCGATATAGGGGTGGCCGAGGATTTTAGGTTTATAATTATGGGTGGCTGGTTAACAGCTAGTCCCATTCCGGCCGTTTCCACCCAGGCCTGAGGGTAGTTAGTGAGCCATTCAGAATTTAGGGGCTGCACGGACAGTGGAGAGTCCTCGTGCAGCCGATGTTCATCCTCTAGGCACAAGGTCAATACCTGGAGGGGCTGCCCTTCTGTGCCAGTAATGGTGGCCCCTTTCTGATGAAAATAGATCTGGGCCCCTACTTTTGAAAGAAGGTCTCTGCCTAGGAGGGGGTAGGGGCATTCTGGGACCAGTAGGAAGGAATGTGTTACTTGCCCAGTGCTCAGGTGGACCTTCCGTTCGGTTGTCCATCGATATAACTTGCCTCCAGTTGCTCCCTGAACCCAAGACGTTTTAGAGCTCAAGGGTCCTTTTGCCTCAGTTAAAACTGAATGTTGAGCTCTCGTATCAACCAAGAAGGTCACTGGCTGGCCCCTCACTTTAAGGGTTATCCGAGGCTCAGGGGGGGGCTCTTGGCCCTGACACCCCTAATCTTTATCTTTTAGGGACAGAAAGGCAATGGGCTTCTTCTTAGGTCCCTGCGTTTGGCCCTTCTTTGGACAATCTTTAACCCAATGTCCTTTTTCCTTGCAGTAGGCACACTGGTCTCGTTCAACCCGTGGTTTTCTTTTGTCTCCCAGGTCCTTACTCTGTCCTGACTTACTCTGCCCTGAGCCCTGTACTATGGTGGCCAGTATCCCAGTCAGTTCTTTATTGCTTTTTCTTTATCTCTTTTTAAGTCCTGTAAGGTGTATCCCTTAAGTCCCTCCTACCATTGTAACTGATTACAAATACCCGAGGCCTATTGTCCGATGAAGGACATGATTACATCTGGTTGCCGATCTTTGGCCAAGGGGTCAAAGGGGGTGTACATACGGTAGCCTTCCATTAATCTTTCCCGAAAACCTGCCGGTGTCTCACCTTTCCCCTGCACTCTAGCACGTACCTTTGCCAAATTGGTGGGGCATCGCCCTGCCCCTTTGAGACCCACTAGGAGTACCTGGCGATAGAGATGGAGCCGCTCCCTACCAGCAGCAGTGTCGCAGTCCCAGGTCGGGTGAACCAAGGGGAAAACATCCTCAATTCCATCAGGCAGCTGGGTCGGCCTCCCATCCGCCCCCGGGACGCTTTTCCATGCTTCGAGGTAGACGCGCGGTCTCTCCTCTGTGGTGAGGAGAGTCTACAGGAGCTGTGGGCAGTCATCCCAGGTCGGCTGGTGGGTCAACAGAATTGACTCAATTAACCCGGTTAGTGCCTGGGGGTCTTGGGAGAAAGTGGGGTTATGAGTTTTCCAGTTGTAAAGGTCAGAGGCAGAGAACGGCCAGGATTGCATCTGGCCGCCTACTGATCAGAGGGGAAGTGCCTGGGAGGTCCAGACATCTTCTGACTCCCCCTCGTGCTTTTGTCGAAAGCGGAGGCAACTGGAGAGCGGGGATGAAGTGAGGGGTCGCCTCTTTACCCCAGTAGAGTCGGGGGACGGAGCTGAGGGAGAGGAGGGAGAGGTAGGGCGGGGAATAAGGGGAGTGATGCAGGGAGGGGGTGGGGGTCTCGGCCCGGTCACCCCTGAGAAGGGGTGAAGCATTTTATGCAGGGGGGTGGGTTTTTAGCAAGATCCTCCCAAACTATGATGTACGGCACCTGATCGAGGTGCCCATTGGGTCCTGGCTGAAAGACCAGGGCCTTCACCTGCAAGATAACACCAATATTAAAAGTTCCGTCCCTGGGCCACCCGACATTGAGAGTCGGCCACTCTGAGGAGCAGAAGGTGACCCATTTTCGTCTTCTGACTTCGACCGAAAGGTTGTGTGCCTGGCCGGTGACTTCTTTCCAGTGATCTAGAGTGAGGCTTAAAGGGGTGGTTACAGTCTGTCCCATGGGTGTAGAAAAGAGGTGAGCGGGGAGGAAGAGGACAGAGAGAAAGACACAGAACAGACAGACGCACACGAATGACAGGACTGGCGCGGCAGATTCAGATGGGAACGGTCGCGAACAACGACCCTCCCTGAAGAGGAGGGAGTGCTGGGGCTCCGTTCCTCTTCCAGGCCACTCCGGAGTCCGACTCCGGAGGGGGACCAGGGGTCTCAGGGCACGTCTGCCTCCCCCGCTGGTCCAAATACAGAATACAGAGTCCTGCAGGCACAATACAGACCCGGCACAATACAGACCCGGCCAGTCAGACAAACGGACGAGACAAATATGACATTTAGCGAGCTCGGTCTTACCTCCTACCTGTTTTAGGATTGAGCCTGGGGGCGTCTCGGATCCCAGACGAGCCCCCAAATGTTGGACCCTTGCTCACGGGTGCCAACGTGTCCCGGTGGACGCCCCAGAGACTCAGACCCCAGACAGGCAGATGCAACAAGCAAGAGGGTTTATTGAACGTTTGCACAAACGGGCTCTCCGCCTCAGAGGTGGCAGAGCCCCGATTAGCAATTACAGGCATCTTTTAAAGGCAAAAAACCGTGGGAGTAGCATAGCATTCGGGTTATGACATGATTGATTTCTTTGAAGGTCAACACGACCATGTTCAGGGACTTTTCCAGTCAGGGCGAGGGGGTGGATAGTTTTCTTATCTCGGAAAAACAGAATGTTTTTGTTGCTTGAATTCATGGGAGGCGCCTGGATGGGCTGCCTCTGGGTTAGGCCTGGTCCCACTCACGGGGGCGGGGGTGTGGGGTTTCTTCAGTATCAGATAAAGGCCTAGTATCCAAGATCTATAAAGAACTTATTCAATTCAACAGCAAAGAAACAAACAATCCAATCATGAAATGGGCAAAAGACATGAACAGAAATCTCACAGAGGAAGACATAGACATGGCCAACAAGCACATGAGAAAATGCTCTGCATCACTGGCCATCAGGGAATTACCAATCAAAACCACAATGAGATACCACCTCACACCAGTGTGAATGGGGAAAATTAACAAAGCAGGAAACCACAAATGTTGGAGAGGATGCGGAGAAAGGGGAACCCTCTTGCACTGTTGGTGGGAATGTGAACTGGTGCAGCCACTCTGGAAAACTGTGTGGAGGTTCCTCAAAGAGTGAAAAATAGATCTGCCCTATGACTCAGCAATTGCACTGCTGGGGATTTACCCCAAAGATACAGATGCAGTGAAACGCCTGGACACCTGCATCCCAATGTTTATAGCAGCAATGTCCACAATAGCTAAACTGTGGAAGGAGCCTCGGTGTCCATCAAAAGGTGAATGGACAAAGAAGATGTGGTCTATGTATGCAATGGAATATTACTCAGCCATTAGAAAGGACAAATTCCACCATTTGCTTTGACGTGGATGGAACTGGAGGGTATTATGCTGAGTGAAATAAGTCAATTGGAGAAGGACAAACATTATATGTTCTCATTCATTTGGGGAATATAAAAGATAGTGGAAGGGAATAAAGGGGAAAGGAGAAAAAAATGAGTGGGAAATATTGGAAAGGGAGACAGAACATGAGAGAATCCTAACTCTGGGAAACGAACAAGGGGTGGTAGCAAGGGAGTTGGGCGGGGGGTGAGGGTGACTGGGTGATGGCACTGAGGGGGGCACTTGATGGGATGAGCACTGGGTTTTATGCTACATGTTGGCAAATTGAACTCCAATAAAAAAATTAAAAATAAATAAAGGCTGAGTAATATTCCATTATATACATATACCACATCATTTTTATCCATTCGTCTTTCGATGGACACTGAGGTATGTGGTCTAGTCTGGAGTAAGTTTCGTGTGTACTTGAGAAGAATGTGTATTCAGTTGCATTCACGTGGAATGTTCTGTATATATGTCTGTGAAACCATTTGATCTAGTGTATCATTCATGGCCCTTGTTTCTTTTGATGATGTTCTGCTTAGAAGTTGTGTCATTTGGTGAGACAGCCATGTGGAAGTCCCCTACTATTAGTGTATTTTTATTTAAGTATCTCTTTACTTTGGTTATTATTGATATACTTGGTGGCTCCCACAGTAGGCACATAAATATTCATGATTGTTAGGTCTTCTTGGATAGCCTCTTTAATATGATATACTGTCCCTCTTCATATCTTACTACAGTCTTTGATATAAACTCTAACTTATCTGACATGAGTATTGCTGCCCCAGCTTTCTTTTGAGGACCATTTAAATCGTAAATGGCTCTCCATCCTTTCATTTTCAGGCTGGGGGTGTCCTTAAGTCCCAAATAGTCTCTTTTAGAAAGCATATAGATGGGTCTTGCTTTTTAATCCAGTCCTATATCCTGCACATCTTTTGATGGGATCATTAGACCATTCACATTCAGAGTAACTATTGAAAGATATGAATTTAGTGTCATCATATTACCTAGAGAGTCCTTGTTTTTGTCGATTGTTTCTTTTGAATCCTCGTTTCTTTTTTAGGATCCCCCCCCTTAATATTTCTTGCATAGCCAATTTGATGGTGATATATTCTTTCAGTTTCTGCCTATCCTGAAGCTCTTTATCTCTACTTCTATTCTGAATGACAGCCTTGCTAGATAAAGTATTCTTAGCTGCATGTTTTTTCGTTTAGTACCATGTGTATATCATGCCAGCCCTTTCTGGCATGTCAGGTCTCTGTGGAGAGGTCTGCCATTAATCTGATATTTCTCCCCATATAAGTTAAGAATCTCTTGTCTCGAGCTGCTTTAATAATTTTCCCTTTATCTTTGAAATTTGAAAATTTCAGTATTAAATGTCAATTTGTTGAATTTTTTATTGATTTTTTTGGGGGAATCTCTCTACTTCTTGGATCTGAATGCCTGTTGCCTTCCCCAGAAGAGGGATATTCTCTGCTACGATTTGTTCAAATATACTTTGTGGTCTTATCTCTCTCTTTCAGCTACTTCTGGAATCCTAGTTAGACATATGTTCTTTTTTTTTTTAAAAAAAGGATTTTATTTATTAATTCCTGAGAGATACAGAGAGATAGAGATAGAGATAGAGATAGAGAGAGAGAGAGAGAGAGAGAGGCAGAGACAAAGGCAGAGGGAGAAGTAGGCTCCATGCAGGGAGCCTGACATGGGACTCATCCCTGGACTCTAGGATCATGCCCTGGGCCGAAGGCAGGCGCTAAACCACTGAGTCACCCAGGGATCCCCCAATTAGACATATATTCTTCCTTCTCAACTATCATTTATTTCCCTAAGCCTTTCCTCATGGGTTCTGAATTGTTTTTTCTTTTTTTTTTCCACTCTGCTTCCTTGCTTTCCATCAACTTATCTTCTATGTCACTCACTGTCTTTTCCACATCCTTAACCTTACCAGATAGAGCATCAGGTTTGGATTGCATTTCAGTTAACCTATTTTTAATTTTGGCCTGATTAGGTCTCAATTCTGCAGTAACAATGCTTCTAGAGTCCTTTACGCTTTTTTCCAGAGCCACTAGCAATGTTATCATTGTGCTTATGAATTGAATTTCATTATATTTAAATCCACATTCTGTAACTCTGTGGCAGAGAGTATTGCTTCTGGTTCTTTCTTTTGTGGTTCATTCTTCCTTCTAGTCATTTTGTCCTGTGCAGAGTGGCTGTATGAGTGAGTTGAGTCAAGAATATCAACCTCAAGCTAAGTCAAATCCACCTATATGATTCTGAAGAGGTCAGAGACTAGAAAATAAAAGAAAAAGAACAGAACAAAATAAAACAAAAGGACCACTAACATTTAAAACAAATTTTAAAATAAAATAGTAAAAATAAGAAAACAAAAACCAGAAGAAAGAAGAGAAAAAAGAAAAAAATAGAAAAAAAGGGGGGGGGATGATGGTGTTGAGGAAGTGGTGGTGGAGAGAGAATATAGTCTCTCCGATGGGACCTAGAGGGTGATCCTCTTGGTTTTGAGTGTATTTTGTTCTGTATGCTAGAAGAGGCTAAGTTCCAAATTAATATAAACCAGAAATACTTATATAAAGACCCAACAGTGACCACAAAAACATCAACAAGATAAAAGAGGGGGACAGAGTGGGAAGCAAGAGAGAATATAGCCTCACAGAATGAACTAACATGGTATTGCACTTGGTTCTTAGTGTATTTTGGTCATGTGTTAGAAGGTATTAACTTTCACCATGTTAAAGCAAAACACAACAGAGAAAAAACAAAAAACATACACAATACCCATATCTCGTATATCTACCAGAATTAAATTGAATACATTAAAGTGAATAGAGAAGTGAAAAATATATCAAAGACATGTAATAGTAGAAACATGAAAGTCAAAAGAAAAAAAAGCTTAAGGACAAAGTTATTAAAATATTTTAGTTAAGGCGGGAAAAGGGAGAAAATATTGGAAATTTTTAACCTGATATAAAAACGAGTCGCAATGAAAAAAAAACAAAACAAAACATATGAAAACCAGACCCTCTAGTTCTCTTTCCTATTTACCCTTAATCCTGGAGCTTTCTGGTGTTGCTTGTTCAATAACCTTGATTTTCCCTTGTTCTTCCAGAAGTTCTGTGGTTGGAGTCTGCTGCACTGCTTCTCAGATGTCTTTGCCTGGGCAGAAACACTAGTGTTTTTAAGTTTTAAGAGTACAAGTCCTTCACCTCTTTTGTTCAGTTCATTACTAGGGATGGAGGTCCAACCAATTTAAGATGGTGGGATCATAGGAGGACCTTATGTTTGCTTCTTCCCTAGAACATGCTAGATAAATATAAAATCTTATAAGAACCCAAGAAATTGATCTGAGGGCTGAGAGCACAAGCTGTACACCTAGAGGGAGAAAATGGCACCATCAATGAAGGTAGGAGGTGCAGAAATGTGATTTGTGGGAGAAAAGAATCACCAGTGCTGCAGAGGAGATGGACTCCTGATTATGGAGAGAAGAAATAAGACAGACAGACAGACAGACAGACAGAGAATGCAGGGCAGAGGACATTGCACAAGAAAAACTCTTCCCCAAAACCATTGATGGGGAAAATGAGAGGAGCTGACAGTCACAAGATTTACAGACAGCAGAGCTCAAAGTCTGAAGTTTTAGAAGCCTGTGACATCACCAGGGTGGAGCCTGGTGAGTATGGAGGTGCTCTGGTGGAGAAGGAGCGTAGAGGCCCAGGAATGGATGGTGTGGTCTGAGAATTCCCTGGGTTGCACTGGGAGACATCTCCCCTTCTGAGTGCATTTGGGAGTGGTGGCACTGCCTCTCTGAAGACAAAAGAGCCAGCAGGAACCATTGAGCTGACACATTCATTAGCATAGGATCAGAGGCAGCTGATGAGGGCAGCTAACCTGAACATTGGCCTTTTGTTGCGCTTTACCATAAACTCCAAGCCCCTGCACAATCATACCACTGCTCTTCTAGGAAAAACCAGCACCAAATACAGTGCCGTGAGACCCTCCCCAGGGTATCATAATGAATCTATACAACATTGGATCCCTAACATTTGGAATTTTGGAACCCAGCTGGCACTCCTGAGGTAAAACACAAGAGCACTGTGCTGTTGGGTGTGCATATTGCTTGAACATAGACAAGGTGGAGGCAGGGATCTGAGGAAAGCCTGAGACAAAAGAAGGAATATTGTTAGCTCTTCTGTGAGGGCTTCCTAAAGAGTGGTAGTGTGATCTCCCATTCATGGGGACAAGACCTTCAGCTTATGCCATTTTTAACATGCCCATCAGCACAGACAGACTTCAGTGAGCAGCACAACACCCACAGAGGGGGATTAAGCACCTTACAACAAGCCCTGACCCCTTCTAGTCTGCATTTTTACTAGGGTAAGTGTGCCTTAGATACAGAGTAGAAGTGGGACACTCCCCCTGAAGAACAGCACAAACCCCTTGCACCCACCAAGCCTACTGACTGTAGAGTGCTACAAAGCTTCTGCTCTAGGGGAAATAGATCTAACCTGTTTTAATAAGCAGACCAATGCACACATACTTAAAACTCACCACACATTGGACAAGGTCCAAATATTCCCCACTGCAGACTCTGCAGAGGACTTATCTTTTTTTTCTCACTCAAAGAACACCTTTAATATTTCTTACGGGGCTGGTTTAGTGGTAATGAACACTTCAGGGAAAGAGCAGCCAAAACACAACAGTAGAATACACACAGTCTATACCAGAAATGCTTCCTGAAATGTCAGTCTCTGGACAATATATGACCTCATCTTAATATAGCCATTATTCTCAGGATCTGGAAATATAACAGGCTTTCCTAAGGTACAGAACACAGAGACCAAGAAAAAAAATGCCAGACAGAGAAATTCATTCCAAAATAAAGAGCAAGAAGAGGCCAAAGCCAAGGAGCTAATCAAAACAGATAAGTGTTAGGCCTGAAACAGATACTAGTAATGATCATAAGGATACTAGCTGGGCTAGAGAAAAGCATGGAAGACACAGGGAATCCCTTAGCACATAGATAAAAGAGATAAAGACAAGTCGGGCTGAAATAAAAAATGCTATAACTGAGATGCAAAACTAACCACAAGGATGGAAGAAACGGAAGAATGAAGATGTGGTATAGAAGATAAAATTAGAGAAAATAATGAAGCTGAAAAGAAGAGGGAAAGAAAATACTGAAGCATGAATGTAGATTTAGGGAACTTATCAATTCCATAAAGCATAATAATATTCATATATAATAGGATTATGAGAAGAAGTAGAGAAAAAGGGGCACAAGGTTCATTTGAGGAACTTATAGCTGTAAACTTCCCTAATCAGGAGAAGGAAATAATCCAAATTCAGAAGCCACAAAGCACTACCATTAAAATCAACAAAACTAGGCCAACACTAGACATATTATAGTAAAATTTGCAAAATGTAGTGATAAATAAAGAATACTGAAAACAGCAAAGGACATAAATCCTTAACATATAAATGAAGACAAATAAAGTTAGCAGCAGACCTCTCTGCAGAAACTTGGCAAGCATGATATATTCAACGTGCTGAATGAGAAAAATACACAGACAAGAATACCTTATCCAGCAAGGCTATCATTCAGAATAGGAAAGATAAATTCCCCAAAACACAAAACAACAACAACAAAAAAAATAAAGTGTTCATGACCACTAAACCAGCCCCATATAAAATATTAAAGGTGTTCTTTGAGTGAGAAAAAAGGACCAAAAGACATAAAGACTAGAAAGGAACAGAGGAAGTACCCAGAAGCATCAACTTTATCTGTAAAACAATGACACTAAACTCATATCTATCAATAATTACTCTGAACATAAATGGACAATATGTTTTCCAATCAAAAGATAAAGGGTGTCAGAATGGATTAAAAAAATAAGATCCACCCCATATGCTGCCTACCAAAGACTCATTTTAGTCCTAAATAAACTTGCAGATTGAAAGTGAGGTGATGCAGAATGATTTATTATGCAAACAGACAAACAAGATTTCAAAATAAAGACTGTAACAATAGATGAAGAAGGGCAATATATCATCATAAAGAAGTCTACCCAACAGGAAGATCTAATAATTGTAAATATTTTTGCCCTCAACTTTGTATCAACCCAATATATAAAACAATTAATAGCAAGCATAAAGAAACCCATTGATAACTATACAGTAATAGCAGGGGATGTCCTACTTACAGTGATGGACAGATAATCTAAGCAGAAGATCAACAAGGAAGCAATTGCTTTGAATGACATACTGGACCAGATGGGTTTAACAGATATATTCGGAACATTTCTTCTTAAGCACTAGGATACATATTCTTTTCAAGGTCAGATGAGACATTCTACAGAATAGACCACATACTGGTTTATAAATCAGGCCTTAACAAATATAAAAAGACTGAGATCATACTATGCATATTTTCAGGCCACAATACTATGAAACTTGAAGTCAACCACAGGAATAAATTTGGAAAAATCACACATATGTGGAGGTTAAAGAACATCCTACTAAAGAATGAATGGGATAACCAGGAAATTAAAGAAGAAATAAAAATATACACAGAAACAAATTAAAATGAAAACACACCTGTCAAGAGGTTGTAAGAGAGAAGTATCTGCAATATAAGCTTACCTCCAGAAGAAAGAAAAGTATCAAATACACGACCCAACTTTACACCTAAAGCAGTTAGAACAGGAACAGCAAATGAAGTCTAAAGCCAGCAGAAGAAGGGAGCTAATAAATATTAGAGCAGAAATAAAAGATATAGAAACAACAACAACGACACACTAGGACAGATCAATGAAGCTAGGAGCTGGTTCACTGAAAGAGTTAGTAAAATTGATAAACCCCAAGCCAGACTTATCAAAAACAAAAGAGAAAGGTCCCAAATAAATAAAATCATGAATACCACTGAAATACATACAATTGCCAAGGAATATTATGAAAAATTATATGCTAATAGATTGGGTAATCTGGAAGAAATGGATAAATTCTGACAAACATACAAACTACCAAAACTAAAGCAGAAAGGATGGGAAAAGTTAGACAGACTCATTACCAGCAAAGAAATGGAATCTGTAATAAAAAAAATCTCCCAGCAAAAAAGGTCCAGGGGCAGATACATGGCTTCCCAGGGGGAGTTCTAACAGACATTTAAAGAAGAGTTAATGCCATTCTTCTCAAACTATTCCAAAAAGTATAAATGGAGGGAAAATATCCAAACTCATTCTATCATGCCAGCATTACCTTTATTGCAAACCAAAGACCACACTATAAAGGAGAATTACAGGCCAATATCCTTGATGAACATAGATGCAAAAATTCTCACCAAGATACTAGCAACTGTATCCAACAGTACATTAAAAGAATTATTCACCAGGCACCTTGATAGCTCAGTGGTTGAGCATCTTCCTTTGGCTCAGGTCATGATCCCAGGGTCTTGGGATTGAGTCCCACACAGTGTTCCCACAAGGAGCCTACTTCTCCCCGTGCCTATGTCTCTGCCTCTCTTTCTGTGTGTCTCTCATGAATAAATTAAAATGTTAAAAAAAGAATTATTGAGCACATTCAAGTGGGATTTATTTCTGGACTGCAAGGGTGGTTCAATACTCACAGAACAATCAACCTGATACACATACTAATAAAAGATAAGAACTGTATGATCCTCACAACAGTTGCAGAAAAAGCATTTGACAAAATACAGCATCCATTCTTGATAAAAATCTGCAATAAAGTAATGACCGAGGGAGCAAACCTCAACATCACAAAGGCCATGCATGAAGAAAACACAGCAAATACCATTCTCAGTAGGGAAAAACTGAGAGCTTTTCCTCTCTGGTAATGAACAAGATAGAAATGTCCCTTCTCAACACTATTATTTAACATAGTACTGGAAGCCCTAGCTCCAGCAGTCAGACAACAGAAAGGAAACAAAAGCATCCAAATTGGTAAGGAAGAAAACTTAAAACTTTCACTATTCTCAGATAACACGATTCTTTATGTAGAAAACCCATAAGACTGCATCCAAAAGTTTTCTGGAACTGACACAGGAATTCAGCAAGATTGCAGGACATAAAATATACATACAGAAATCTGTTGCACTTCTATACACCAGTAATGACGCAGCAGGAAAGGGAAATCAAGAAATTGATCCCATTTACAATTGCACCAAACCCCACAAGTTACAAAGGAATAAACCTAATCAAAGAGGTAAAATATTTGTACTCTGAAAACCATATGAAAGAAATGGAAGAGAACAAAAAGAAATGGGGAAAAAAGCATTCCGTGTTCATGAAGTGGAAGAACAAATATCGTTAAATTGTCTATACTACCCAAAACAATCTATACATTTAATGTGATCCCTATCAAAATACCACCAGAACTTTTCATGGAGCTAGCACAAACAATCCTAAAATTTGTATGGAACCCCAATGGCCCCTGAATAGCCAAAGCAAACATGAAACAGAAAAGCAAAGCTGGAGATGCCAGAATCCCAGACTTCAAGCTCTATTACAAAGTTGTAGTCACAAGAGAGTATGGTACTGGAAAAAACAGACACAGAAATCACTGGAATAGTATAGGAAACACAGAAATGGACCCACAACCTCATGGTCAACTAATCTTTGAAAAAGCATGAAAGAATATCCAATGCAAGACAATTTCTTCAACAAATGGTGCTGGGAAAACTGAACAGCAGTATGCAAGAATGAAACTGGACCACTTTCCTACACCATACACAAGAATAAACTCAAAATGGATGAAATGACATAAATGTAAGAAAGGAAACCATCAAAATCTAGAGGAGAACAGTGATAGTAATACCTTTGACCTTAGCTGTCGCAACTTCTTACTGGACATGTCTCTGGAGGCAAATTAAACAGTTTTCCAACTTTTGATTTTAACCTAAGTGTGTTTTGAGTTCAATTTAAAAAAAAAACTGATTCTGATGATCTTTGAGTGTTTTTTTTTCTAATTAGATACTTCTTTAATTACTGATATAGTTAATATACCAGATTGTTTTGATCTACCTGGTGTAGAGTAAAAAATTGCAATGGACAAAAGGCTCCCTTTGCTTAAAATTATCCAACACTATTAAAATATCTCCCAAGAGAAGGAGATTCAGGTCCCTCAGATATCTTCCTTTCTCTCTCAATCTTTCTGTCTCTGCCTTTGTCACTTTCTATCAACCTCTTCCTCTCTCTTTTTTATCTTCTTCTCATGTTTTCCTAGTCCAGAATGGAGGCCTTTTTCATTTTAATAGCCTTTAATCTTTTTTTCTTAATATCAAAACTAAACTTTAATGGCAGACAGGGATGTTTTCTGTATGTATTTATAAAAATTCTATAATTTAACCTGCCAAAGTAGGCTTCCAAACTGTTGTTTTACTAAGCCTTCTCTGTGTAGGATAATAAACTTAATTACTCATTCCCAGTAGCAGAAAGATTCAAAAGAAATACAATCCTATACAGGAAAAGTTTAAAAAATGAGCACCTCGAAATATCTGGATAACTAATTTTTCAACTTTGATAAATTTTAAGTACTGTGAGATATTTTAAGCCTCTGATTGGTGTAATTAAGTCTACTTGTACTACATTTTTTAGAAGTTTAAATATACTTATTTTGTTGTTATTGTTTAGGTTTCAATAAACTTTAAATTAGTCTCTTTGGGGGGGGGCAGGGCAAGATGGTAGAGGAGTAGGGTCCCCAAGTCACCTGTCTCTACCAACTTACCTAGATGCCTTTCAAATCATCCTGAAAACCTACGAATTCGACCTGAGATTTTTTTAAAGAGAGAACAGCTGGAACACTACAGAGAGAAGAGTTTGCACTGCTAACAAGGTAAGAAGGCAGGAAAAAAAGAAATAAAAAATAATCAAGTGGGGGAGGGGCTCCGGCGAGGAGCCGGTCTAAGGCCTGGCAGAGAAAGCCTCCCAGGACAGGAAAGCCCAGTCCCAGAGAAGCAGGAACTTTAAAAATCTACACCGGATTATTCCCGGACAGAATGGCGCTCAGCAGGGAAATTGGGCAGGATTGCAGGAGGGGCAGTGGAGCCTCCAGTCTTCCGGAGTCACTAAAAGAGGAAGTGTACCCCCAGGGGAGAATGCACCACACACTGCGGCCCAGCTCGGTAAAGGGCTGGAGCCACACCCGGTGGGGACTCGGGAGAAGCTCAGGCGGTGGCTCTGGGCAGAGGGGGCTGCGCCCTGCTGCCTTCAGGAGCTGTGCCTGGGAGCGCGATTCCAGCAGTGCAGGCCGTGGATCCACCATGCACCCCCAAGCTGTGCAGGTCAGCAACTCCCACCCCCAGAGCATCCAGGCCAGTGTGGACTGGGAGACTGTGGTAGTTACCACAGGAGCTGACCCGAGAGCTGGAGAGCTGGCTGCCGCCAGTGTTGTTGTTCCTTCTGGTGTAACCCTGTGCCTGGGATGGAGCAGGGCTGCCAGGGAACAGGGGCCTCACAGGATAAACAGCTCCCACTGAGCCCTGCACCTGGCAGGGGGCGGGGCAGTCCCCCAGGTGCACACACTTGACAATCAGCACAGAATGCCCTTACCCCAGAAGACCAACTAGAAAGACGGGGGAACAATAAATTCTTCACCGAGCAGTGCTGGAAAACTCCAGGGGAAGTAGAGGTATTTACAGTATATAGAACCAGAGGATACCCCTCCTTTTTCTTTCTTTCCTTTCTTTTCTTTCTTTCCTTCGTTTTTCCAGTACAACTCGTTTTTAGCCACTCTGCACTGAGCAAAATGACTAGAAGAAGAACTCACCACAAAAGAAAGAATCAGAAATGGTACACTCTCCCACAGAGTTACAGGATTTGGATTACAATTCAATGTCAGAAAGCCAATTCAGAAGCACAATTACAATGTGGAGGCTGAGAGAATTAAGTCCATTCCACCTCAAGTTAAGCATTAGCACAAGTACAGCCATCTCAGTCCCCTGTGAATAAGAGCTGAACTTTACAGGAAAAACTGCAGAAAAAACTGTCTCCCTTGACAGAGAGTCCCATATCAGAATGACAACAGAAGTCAGAATGCCCTTGACAGAAACTCCCGTATCAGAATGAGAACAGAGCTTAACACCCTTGACAGAAAGTCCCATATCAGAACAAAAACAGAGCTTAAGAAACTCCCACACCCTTTCCCCCATATCGGAATGAAGAAATTCCTCCACCCCTTCTGGAAATCCCCTAGACCAGCCCATAAAAACCCTGCTGTAACCCACCTTGGGGTCCAAGTCCCTGCTCTGCTGTGTCGGGTATACTTGGACCCAAGCTCCAGCTTGTTAATAAACCCTCATGTACTTGCATCAGTGTCGGCTCCTTGGTGGTTTCTCGGATTTGCAATCATGGGCACAACCAAAAAGCTACTGGTGGCTCTGGAAAAAACAAAGCAATCAAGAGACTTCATGACTGCAGAATTTAGATTTAATCAGACTGAAATTAAAAATTAATCAAAGGAGATGCAATCAAAACTGGAGGTCCGAACGACGAGGGTTAATGAAATAGAAGAAAGTGTGAGTGACATAGAAGACAAGTTAATGGCAAAGACGGAAGCTGAGAAAAAAAGAGAAAAACAATTAAAACACGGTGAGGAAAGGTTAAGGGAAATAAATGACAGCCTCAGAAGGAAAAATCGACGTTGAATTGGGGTTCCAGAGGGTGCCAAAAGGGACAGAGGTCCAGAAAGTGTATTTGAACAAATCATAGCTGAGAACATCCCTAACTTGGGGAGGGAAACAGGCATTCAGATCCAGGAGATAGACAGATGCCCCCCAAAATCAATAAAAACCATTCAACACCTCGACATTTAATAGTGAAACGTGCAAATTCCAAAGATAAAGAGAAGATCCTTAAAGCAGCAAGAGACAAGAAATTCCTAACTTGTATGGGGAGAAATATTAGATAAAGAGTAGACATCTCCACAGAGACCTGGCAAGCCAGAAAGGGCTGGCAGGATATAGTCAGGCTCCTAAATAAGAAGAACCTGCAGCCAAGAATACTTTATTCAGCAAGTCTGTCAATCACAATAGAAGGAGAGATAAAGAGCTTCCAAGACAGGCAGAAACTGAAAGAATACGTGACCACCAAACCAGATCTGCAAGAAATATTAAGGGGGTACCCATAAAAGAAAGAGAAAGTCCAAAGAAATAATCCACAAAATACGGACTGAATAGGAATTGTGATGACACTAAACTCATATTTTCAGTAGTAACTCTGAACGTGAATGGGCTAAATGATCCCATCAAAAGAAGCAGGGTTTCAGACTGGATAAAAGAGCAGGACCCATCTATTTGCTGTTTACAAGAGACTCATTTTAGATGTAAGGACATCTACAGCCTGAAAATGAAAGGGTGGAGAAGCATTTACCATTCAAATGGTCCTCAAAAGAAAGCAGGGGTAGCAATTCTCATATCAGATAAATTAAACTTTATCCCAAAGACTGTACTAAGAGATGAAGAGGGACACTATTTCATGCTAAAAGGATCTATCCAGAGGGGAGGGGCAAGATGGCGGAAGAGTAGGGTCCCCAAGTCACCTGTCCCCACCAAATTACCTAGATAACCTTCAAATTATCCTGAAAATCTACGAATTCGGCCTGAGATTTAAAGAGAGAACAGCTGGAATGCTGCAGTGAGAAGAGTTCGCGCTTCTATCAACGTAGGAAGACGGGGGAAAAAGAAATAAAGAAACAAAAGGCCTCCAAGAGGGAGGGGCCCCACGAGGAGCCAGGCTAAGGCCGGGGCGAGTGTCCCCAGGACAGGAGAGCCCCATCCCGGAGAAGCAGGAGCTGCACCCATCTTCCTGGGCGGAAAGACCTCGCAGGGATTTGGAGCAGGACCCCAGGAGGGCGGGGATGCCCTCGGGCTCCTTGGGACACTAACAGACACCTGTGCGCCCAGGAGAGTGCGCCGAGCTCCCTAAAGGGCTGCAGCGCGCGGACAGCGGGACCTGGAGCAGCTCGGAGGGGCTCGGGCAGAGGAAGAGGCTCCGTACGGAGGGGGCTGTGTGGCTCCGGAGCAGCTCGGAGGGGCTCGGGCGGCAGCTCCGGAGAGGGGTCTGCCCGGCCGGAGCGCGAATCCAACAGCGCAGGCCCCTGGAGCACAGGGCGCCGGGACACATCCCAGGATCCGGCCTCCCCCTCTCCCCAGCAGAGGCCGGGAGGGCCCAGGAAAGCAAGGACACTCCTGCCCTAAACAGAGCAGATCAGCGGCCCCACCCCGGAGCATCCAGGCCCTGCAGACAGAGAGCTCCGTAGTTCCTGAGGGAGCTGACTCCAGGGCTCAAGGGCTGGCCACGCAACTGCGGTTGTTCCTCCTGGGGCCTCACGGGGTAAACAACCCCCACTGAGCCCTGCACCAGGCAGGGGTCAGAGCAGCTCCCCCAAATGCTAACACCTGAAAATCAGCACAACAGGCCCCTCCCCCAGAAGACCAGCTAGACTGACAAGTTCCAGGGGAAGTCAAGGGATTTAAAGTATACAGAATCAGAAGATACATCCCCGTGTTTTTCTTTTTTTTTTTCTTTTTGATTTCTGTTTGCTTCCCCCACCCTTTTTTTCCTTTCGTTCTTTTTCTTTCTCTTTTTCTTCTCTTTTTTCTTCCTTTTTTCTTTTTTTCTTTTTCTCTTTTCTTTCCTTCTTTCTCTCCTCTCCTTTTTTTTTTTTTAATTTTTTATTTATTTATGATAGTCACAGAGAGAGAGAGAGGCAGAGACACAGGCAGAGGGAGAAGCAGGCTCCATGCACCGGGAGCCTGATGTGGGATTCGATCCCGGGTCTCCAGGATCGCGCCCTGGGCCAAAGGCAGGCGCTAAACCGCTGCGCCACCCAGGGATCCCCTCTCCTCTCCTTTTCTCCTCTTCCCAATAAAACTTGTTTTTGACCACTCTGCACTGAGCAAAATGACTAGAAGTAAAAGCTCACCTCAAAAGAAAGAATCAGAAACAGTCCTCTTTCCCACAGAGTTACAAAATCTGGATTACGATTCATTGTCAGAAAGCCAATTCAGAAGCACTATTATACAGCTACTGGTGGCTCTAGAAAAAAGCATAAAAGACTCATGAGACTTCATGACTGCAGAATTTAGATCTAATCAGGCAGAAATGAAAAATCAATTGAATGAGATGCAATCCAAACTACAGGGTTAACAAGGTGGAAGAACGAGTGAGTGACATAGAAGACAAGTTGATGGCAAAGAGGGAAACTGAAGAAAAAAGAGACAAACAATTAAAAGACCATGAGGATAGATTAAGGGAAATAAATGACAGCCTGAGGAAGAAAAACCTATATTTCATTGGGGTTACCGAGGGCACTGAAAGGGCCAGAGGGCCAGAATATGTATTTGAACAAATCCTAGCTGAAAACTTTCCTAATCTGGGAAGGGAAACAGGCATTCAGATCCAGGAAATAGAGAGATCCCCCCCCCCTAAAATCAATAAAAACTGTTCAACACCTCGACATCTAATAGTTAAGCTTGCAAATTCCAAAGATAAAGAGAAGATCCTTAAAGCAGCAAGAGAAAAGAAATCCCTGACCTTTATGGGGAGGAGTATTATGGTAACAGCAGACCTCTCCACAGAGACCTGGCAGGCCAGAAAGGGCTGGCAGGATATATTCAGGGTCCTAAATGAGAAGAACATGCAACCAAGAATACTTTATCCAGCAAGGCTCTCATTCAAAATGGAAGGAGAGATAAAGAACTTCCAAGACAGGCAGGAACTGAAAGAATATGTGACCTCCAAACCAGCTCTGCAAGAAGTTTTAAGGCATACTCTTAAAATTCCCCTTTAAGAAGAAGTTCAGTGGAACAATCCACAAAAACAAGGACTGAATAGATATCATGATGACACTAAACTCATATCTTTCAATAGTAACTTTGAACGTTAACGGGCTTAATGACCCCATCAAAAGGCGGAGGGTGTCAGAGTGGATAAAAAAGCAGGACCCATCTATTTGCTGTCTACAAGAGACTCATTTTAGACAGACGACACCTACAGCCTGAAAATAAAAGGTTGGAGAACCATTTACCATTCAAATGGTCCTCAAAAGAGCGGCAGGGGTAGCCATCATTATATCAGATAAATTAAAATTTACCCCGAAGACTGTAGTGAGAGATGAAGAGGGACACAATATCATACTTAAAGGATCTTTCCAACAAGAGGACTTAACAATCCTCAATATATATGCCCCGAATGTGGGAGCTGCCAAATATTTAAACCAATTAATAACAAAACTGAAGAAATACTTTGATAACAATACACTTATACTTGGTGACTTCAATCTAGCTCTTTCTACCCTCGATAGGTCTTCTAAGCACAACATCTCCAAAGAAACGAGAGCTTTAAATGAAACGAGAGCTTTAAATGATACACTGTACCAGATGGATTTCACAGATATCTACAGAACTTTACATCCAAACTCAACTGAATACACATTCTTCTCAAGTGCACATGGAACTTTCTCCAGAATAGACCACATACTGGGTCACAACTCGGGTCTGAACCAATACCAAAAGATTGGGATCGTCCCCTGCATATTCTCAGACCATAATGCCTTGAAATTAGAACTAAATCACAACAAGAAGTTTGGAAGGACCTCAAACACGTGGAGGTTAAGGACCATCCTGCTAAAAGATGAAAGGGTCAACCAGGAAATTAAGGAAGAATTAAAAAGATTCATGGAAACTAATGAGAATGAAGATACAACCATTCAAAATCTTTGGCATGCAGCAAAAGCAGTCCTAAAGGGGAAATACATTGCAATATAAGCATCCATTCAAAAACTGGAAAGGACTCAAATACAAAAGCTAACCCTACACCTAAAGGAGCTAGAGAAAAAACAGCAAATAGATCCTACACCCAGCAGAAGAAGAGAGTAAATTAAGATTCGAGCAGAACTCAACGAAATCGAGACCAGAAGAACTGTGGAACAGATCAACAAAACCAGGAGTTGGTTCTGTGAAAGAATTAGTAAGATAGATAAACCATTAGCCAGCCTTAGTAAAAAAAAAGAGAGAGAAGAGTCAAATTAATAAAATCATAAATGAGAAAGGAGAGATCACTACCAACACCAAGGAAATACAAACGATTTTAAAAACATATTATGAACAGCTATACACTAATAAATTAAGCAATCTAGAAGAAATGGATGCATTTCTGGAAAGCCACAAACTACCAAAACTGGAACTGGAAGAAATAGAAAACCTGAATGGGCCAATAACCAGGGAGGAAATCGAAGCTGTCATCAAAAACCTCCCAGGACACAAAAGTCCAGGGCCAGATGGCTTCCCTGGGGAATTCTATCCAACGTTTAAAGAAGAAACCATACCTATTCTCCTAAAGCTGTTTGGAAATATAGAAAGAGATGGAGTACTTCCAAATTCGTTCTATGAGGCCAGCATCACCTTATTTCCAAAAGCAAAGACCCCACCAAAAAGGAGAATTACAGACCAATGTTCCTGATGATCATGGATGCAAAATTGTCAACAAGATACTAGCCATTAGGATCCAACAATACATTAAGAAAATTATTCACCATGACCAAGTAGGATTTATCCCCAGGACCCAAGCCTGGTTCAACACTCGTAAAAAAATCAATGTGATTCATCATATCAGCAGGAGAAAAACCAAGAACCATATGATCCTCTCATTAGATGCAGAGAAAGCATTTGACAAAATACAGCATCCATTCTTGATCAAAACTCTTCAGAGTGTAGGGATAGAGGGAACATTCCTCGACATCTTAAAAGCCATCTACGAAAAGCCCACAGCAAATATTATTCTCAATGGGGAAGCACTGGGAGCCTTTCCCCTAAGATCAGGAACAAGACAGGGATGTCCGCTCTCACCACTGCTATTCAACATAGTACTGGAAGTCCTAGCCTCAGCAATCAGAAAACAAAAAAGACATTAAAGGCATTCAAATTGGCAAAGAAGAAGTCAAGCTCTCCCTCTTCGCTGATGGCATGATACTCTACATAGAAAACCCAAAAGCCTCCACCCCAAGATTGCTAGAACTCATACAGCAAGTTGGTAGCGTGGCAGGATACAAAATCAATGCCCAGATGTCAGTGGCATTTTATACACTAACAATGAGACTGAAGAAAGAGAAATTAAGGAGTCAATCCCATTTACAATTGCACCCAAAAGCATAAGATACCTAGGAATAAACCTAACCAAAGAGGTAAAGGATCTATACCCTAAAAACTATAGAACACTTCTGAAAGAAATAGAGGAAGACACAAAGAGATGGAAAAATATTCCATGCTCATGGATTGGCAGAATTAATATTGTGAAAATGTCAATGTTACCCAGGGCAATGTACACGTTTAATGCAATCCCTATCAAAATACCATGGACTTTCGTCACAGAGTTTGAAGAAATTATTTTAAGATTTGTGTGGAATTCAGAAAAGATCCCGAATAGCCAGGGGAATTTTAAAAAAGAAAACCATATCTGGGGGCATCACAATGCCAGGTTTCAGGTTGTACTACAAAGCTGTGGTAGTCAAGGCAGTGTGGTACTGGCACAAAATCAGACACATAGATCAATGGAACAGAATAGAGAACCCAGAAGTGGACCCTGAACTTTATGGTCAACTAATATTCAATAAAGGAGGAAAGACTATCCATTGGAAGAAAGACAGTCTCTTCAATAAATGGTGCTGGGAAAGTTGGACATCCACATGCAGAAGAATGAAAGTAGACCACTCTCTTTCACCATACACAGAGATAAACTCAAAATGGATGAAAGATCTTAGTGTGATACAAGATTCGATCAAAATCCTAGAAGAGAACACAGGCAACACCCTTTTTGAACGTGGTCACAGTAACTTCTTGCAAGATACATCCATGAAGGCAAAAGAAACAAAAGCAAAAATGAACTATTGGGACTTCATCAAGATAAGAAGCTTTTGCACAGCAAAAGATACAGTCAACAAAACTAAAAGACAACCTAGAGAATGGGAGAAGATATTTGCAAATGACGTACCAGATAAAGAGCTAGTTTCTAATATGTATACAGAACTTACTAAACTCAATACCAAAGAAACAAACAATCCAATCATGAAATGGGCAAAAGACATGAAGAGAAATCTCTAGAGGAAGACATAGACATGGGCAACATGCACATGAGAAAATGCTGTGCATCACTGGCCATCAAGGAAATACAAATCAAAACCACAATGAGATAACACCTCACACCAGTGAGAATGGGGAAAATTAATGACATAGTTAACAACAAATGTTGGAGAGGATGTGGAGAAAGGGGAACCCTCTTGCACTGTTAGTGGGAATGGGAACTGGTGCAGCCACTCTGAAAAACTGTGTGGAGGTTCCTCAGAGTTAAAAATAGAACTGCCCTATTACCCAGCAGTTGCACTGCTGGGGATTTACCCCAAGGATACAGATGCAGTGAAACGCCGGAACACCTGCACCCCAATGTTGATAGCAGCAATGTCCACTATAGCCAAAGTGTGGAAGGAGCCTCGGTGTCCATTGAAAGATGAATGAATAAAGAATGTGTGGTATATATATATGCAATGGAATATTCCTCAGCCATTAGAAATGACAAATACCCACCATTTGCTTCAAAGTGAATTGTACTAGAGGGTATTGTGCTGAATGAAGTAAGTCAATCATAGAAAGACAAACATTATATGGTCTCATTCATTTGGGGAATATAAAAAATAGTGAATGGGAATAAAGAGGAAAGGAGAGAAAAGGAGTGGGAAATATCAGTGAGGATGCCAGTACATGAGAGACACCTAACTCTGGGAAAAGAACAAGGGGTGGTGGAAAGGGAGGTGGGTGGGATGTTGGGGTGACTGGGTGACGGGCACTGAGGGGAGCACTTTATGGGATGTGCACTGGGTGTTATTCTCTATGTTGGCAAATTGAACTCCAATAAAAAAATTTTTTTTAAAAAAAGTACTTTTCTTTCAGCTGGTCTTCTAGGGTAGGGGTCTTCTGTCCTGATTTTCAGGTATGTGTGCCTGGACGGAAATGCCCCACCCCCTTCCGGGTCCTGGCCTCAGTGTGAGCTGTTTATCCTGTGAGGCCTTTCTTCCCTGGCAGCCCTTCCTCTCCCAGGTACACGGTGAAACCAGGGGAAAAAAAACAATTGTGGTGGCCAGAATTTCATCTCTGGAGTCAGCTCCCAGCCAGTACCTAATGCAATCTCCCAGTCCACACTGGTCTAGATGCTCCAGGGGCCGTTGTGGGTGCGCTTATCTGCACAGTTGGCAGGATGCCCAGAGGCAAGAGAGTCGTCACTTCCTGTGCCCTACCGGCTTCCGCCTGTCCCAGGGGGAACGCAGGATAGTGGTCTGTGTCCACTTGGGCACCCTGGGATCTGGGGCCCTGTGCTGCTGGAATTGTACTCCTGGGGCGCGTGGCTCTTGAAGGCTGCAGGGCCAGACACCTCCATCTGGAGCTGTCCGCCTAACTGATTGGCTTCTCCCAAATGTCCTGCTGGCTGTGCTCTCCAGCCCTTTACGGAGATTGGTCCAAAGTTTGTGGTGTGCTTTTCCCCCAGGCACACTTTCTCTGTTAGTGACTCTGGGAAACTGGAGGCTTCACTACCCCTCCTGCAATTCTGCCCAATTTCCCTGCTAAGCACATTTCCATCCAGAAAGAATCCAGTGTGGATTTTTAAAGTTCCTGCTTTTCTGGGACCGGTCTTTCCTATCCCAGAGGCTTTCACCCTACTGGCTTTAGCCAGGCTCCTCACGGTGCCCCTCCCCGACCTGATTCTTTTTTTTCCCCCTACCTTCCTACCTTGCTAGAAGTGAAAACCTTGCTCTCTGTAGCATTTCGGCTGTTCTCTCTTTATTTTTTATTTATTTTTTTTATAAATTTATTTTTTATTGGTGTTCAATTTGCCAACATATAGAATAACACCCAGTGCTCATCCCATCAAGTGCCCCCCTCAGTGCCCGTCACCCAGTCACCCCCACCCCCCACCCCTAGTTCGTTTCCCAGAGTTAGGAGTCTCTCATGTTCTGTCTCCCTTCCTGATATTTCCCACACATTTCTTCTCCCTTCCCTTATATTCCCTTTCACTATTATTTATATTCCCTAAATGAATGAGACCATATAATGTTTGTCCTTCTCCGATTGACTTACTTCACTCAGCATAATACCCTCCAGTTCCATCCACGTCGAAGCAAATGGTGGGTATTTGTCGTTTCGAATGGCTGAGTAATATTCCATTGTATACACATACCACGGCTTCTTTATCCATTCATCTTTTGATGGACACCGAGGCTCCTTCCACAGTTTGGCTATTGTGGACATTGCTGCTATAACGACCCAGCAATCGCACTGCTGGGGATTTACCCCAAAGATACAGATGCAATGAAATGCCGGGATACCTGCACCCCAATGTTTATAGCTGTTCTCCCTTTAAATCTCAGGTCGAATTCCTAGGTGTTCAGGATGATTTAAAAGTTATCTATGTAAGTTGGTGGGGCCAGAGGAGTTGAGGACCCCTAGTCCTCTGGCATCTTGCCTCGCCCTCCTACCCCAGCTTTCTTTTGATCACAATTAGCATGACAAATGATTCTCCACCCTTTCACTTTCAATCTGGAGATGTCTTTGGTTCTAAAATGAGTCTCTTGTAAGCAGCATATTGATGGATCCTATTTTTTTATCCATTCTAATACCCTATGTCTTTTTGATTGGAGCATTTAGTTCATTTATAGGGTAATTATTGAAAGATATTAATTTAGTGCCACTATATTACCTGTAAAGTTGCTGTTTCTGTAGATTGTTTTTGTTCCTTTTTGGTCTTTGTTACTTTTGGGCTCTCTATTCCTGCTTAAAGGATCCCCCTTTAATATTCCTTGCAGCACTGGTTTAGGGTTCACAGATTTCTATGCTTTTTGCCTCATGGAAACCTTTTATCTCTCTTTCTATCTGAATGATAGCCTTGTTGTATAAAGTATTCTTAGGTGTATTTTGTTCCATTTAGCAGGTTGATTTTATGATGCCAATCCTTTCTGGCTGCCAGGTCTCAGTGGACAGGTCTTCTGCCAGCCTTGCGTCTCCCCTTGTAGGTTAAGGACTTCTTGACCAGAGCTGCTTTCAAGATTTTCTCTCTCTTTTTAATTTCCAAGCTTTACTATAATATGGCGAGGTGTTGACCTATTTTCATTAATTTTGAGGGAAATTCTCTATGCTTCCTGGACCTGAATGCCTGTTTCCTTCCCCAGATTAGAAAAGTTCTCTTCTATAATTGGTTTAAATAGATTTTCTGCCCCTTTCTCTTACTTCTCATCTTTTGGGACTCATATGGATAATATTTGCTTTATGGAATTGATAAGTTTCCTAAGTTTCCCTTCATGATCTAATAGTTTTAATATCCTCTTTTCAGCTTTATTATTTATCATCACTTTATCTTCTATATCATTGATCCACTCTTCTGCTTCATACATCCTCATTATTATGGCCTCCACTTGGGACAATATCTCAGTAACAGCAATTTTAATTTCAGCCTGAGTAGATTATAGTTCTTTTATCTCTACAGTAAGGGACTCTCAGTTGTATTCTATGCTTTTTACAAGCCCACCTTGTATCTTTATCATCACTGTTTAAATTTTACTTCAGGGAATCCCGGAGCGGCTCAGCAGTTTAGCGCCTGCCTTTGGCCCAGGGCGTGATCCTGGAGTCCTGGGATCGAGTCCCGCGTCATGCTCCCGGCATGGAGCCTGCTTCTCCCTCCTCCTGTGTCTCTGCCTCTCTCTCTCTCTCTATGTCTATCATAAATAAGTAAATCTTTAAAAATAAATAAATAAATTTTACTTCAGTCATCTTACGTACGTATATCCATATTGATTAAATCCCTGGCAATAAATAGTACCTCATGTTCTTTCTTTTGGGGAGAATTTCTCCATCTTGTCATTTTGTCCAGAAAAGAAAAGAAGAAAGAAAACAACAACAAAAAATAAACCTCGGTCCCGTGGGTGTTTTCATCTACTTGTTGAAAGAAAGTAGATCCCAAAATAATATATATATATAACAAAAAATGATATATTTAAATGTGTATACAAAAATAAAAATTAAAAAAGAACAAAAAAACAATTGAAAAAATAAGAAAATACCTGAAAAAAATCATAATAAAAGACTAAGGAATAAAAATACAAAGAATGTTATGATACTGAGGCTTTGCCACCATCTATGATCACTGAACTTGTGACAGCGGGTTGTTTGTGCAGGTCTTCTGGGTAAGGTGCCTCTTGTACTGATTCTCAGGTGGACTTGCCCTAGTGGAAACGTGCCTCCAGTGTGCAGGGAAGCTGGGCTTGGTGTACATAGTCCAGACTCCACTAGGTGGTCCTGTTTTGTTCTCTGAAGTCTTTCAGCGCTGATCATGGAGATTAATATAGCAGTGCACTGCTCTCTAGCTGTGAGCTAAAAATTTATGCCCCCCACTCTTCACTGAGACCTCACAGAACAATCAATCACTCCTGTCTCCCCAGTTTCTGTCAGAATTGTGTTCACCTTGCCTGCATCTGGGTGTTTTTATCTCAGACATGTTACTGTGTTTCAAAACTCCAAATTTAGGGATTCCCATGGTGCAGACCCACAGTGTTCCTCCTGGGAAGGTCTCACGTGGCTCCTGCCTTTGGCTGGACCCATCCCAGAAAGCATTTACATGACTGTGTTGTGGTTCGCAGTTTATGGAACACAGAGCAGAAAGCTAGCTGCTGTTCTCAGGTGGCTTCCACACTTCTATGCCTGGGAATTGGGCTGCAGTTAGGCACCACCTACCTGTTCTTCTTACAACCTCAGGGATCCTCAGACCATTCTGTCACACCTGGGATTCAGCTCCACTTCACCAAAATTAGTCACCCTTAAGCCAGGCACGTCCCCTACTGTAGCAGAGTTCTCCAATTATGCAGTCTGCTGCTTATATTACTTTGCAGTGGCCTCCTTAAGCACGCTGCCTTGCCCCTGCCAAAACGGTAGTTGCCTTTCAACTTGTAGACTTGCAAAATTTGTTTTCTGAGATATCCAATTGATTTCTCAGGAGTTCAGGATGATTTAATAACTGTCTAGTTGTATTCAAGGGACAAGACAAACTTAGAGTCCCCGAACGCCCCCACCATCTTAACTCCTGTTTATAATTTTTATATCAGTTTGAATTTAACATTATAAAATGTGCCAGTTTTTCTCAAGCAACAATTTTTGTATTAAAGTCTATTTGTTTAGAATTACTATAGTCATTCCATTTCTCATGGTTATTTTTTGAATGATATATATTTTTCTATTGTTTTTTTCAAACTATTTATGTCTTTGAATCTAAAATCATGTGTCTCATTGACAGTACATAGGAGATCATTTTTTTTCTTTAAATCTTTTCTGAAATTTTCTGCCTTTTAAATGTTTAATGCATTTAATGTAATGTAATGTAACATTTATACCTGCCATTTTGTTTTTTTCATATGATTTATCTTTTTGTTTGTCTAATTAAAGACAAACTTCATTGCTAAATTTGTGTTAAATAGATATTGTTTCTTAGTGTATTTTTTTTTTAATTTTTTATTTATGATAGTCACAGACAGAGAGAGAGAGGCAGAGACACAGGCAGAGGGAGAAGCAGGCTCCATGCACCGGGAGCCCGATGTGGGACTCGATCCCGGGTCTCCAGGATCGCGCCCTGGGCCAAAGGCAGGCGCCAAACCGTTGCGCCACCCAGGGATCCCGTCTTAGTGTATTATTTTTAATTCCCTTATTCTATTTACTCTAGTACTGGGTTTTTTACTCTACTTTAAAATTTTCTGGATGTGAGGGCAATCTGGCTGTGACATATGTCAGTCCACTGATTGCCAGGGTTCATTCAGCTGACCTGGCTGAGTAGGTAGGTGAACCCTTTCTCCCTCATTGCTTCATGTGCATCCCTCCCAAAGCTGCACACTCAGTCAAAGAGAATGACCTTCCCCAATAGAGAAGGATTGTCTTTGGTCAAGGATATATGAGTAGCTGGTACTCCCCTGCTAGAACCTTCAAACAAGCTCTCAAGGTCAATTTGTAGGAGAATATAGGGTAGTTAAACTTCCAAGACACCAGACACACCCGAATAAGGTGCTGCATGTACCAGTCTGCCTTTCTTTAATTTTTTTTTCTATTGGTTTCCCTGATGATGATTAAAATCAACATCCTAACTTATAACAATCTTGTTCCAACTAATACTAAGTTGTTTTTTAAGTTTGACTAATATCAAGTTAATTTTAATTATATACAAAAACAATTGCCCTTCTCTTTCACCATAGCTGCCTGTTCCATTTTGCTAACATTGTTATGTAAATTTTATACCTTTCATGCTATAAGTACAGATATATAATTTTTTGCTTTATGCAATTTCCTTTTTAATCAAATAAGATAAAAAATAATTATAAAACTACATTATAAGAATACTTAAATATTTGCAAGGTAGTTACCTTTCCCAGAATATTTCTTCATCTGGATTTGAGTTACTGTCTAGTGTCCTTTTATTTCAATCTGAAGGACTCCCTCTAGTGTTTCTTGTAGGGCAGTTCTGCTAGTGATAAAATGTCTATTTATTTTGGAACCTATAAACTTCTTTATTTTGAAGAATGAATTCACTGGACATTGAATTCCTGTCTAATAGTATTTTCATTTCAACACTTTCAATATATCATCCCACTACCATCTGATCTCCAAGCTTTTTTAAAAATTTAATTCCATCCAGTTTTTGAAATTGTTTTAAAGATTTAAATAATTTATTCATAAGAGACACACAGAAAGAGAGGCAGAGACATAAGCAGAAAGAGGCAGGCTCCCCGTGGGGAGCCCAGTGCAGGACTAGATTCCGGGGCCCTGAAATCATGACCTGAGCCAAAGGCAACTGCTCAATCACTGAGCCACCCAGGTGTCCTTCAGTTTTTGTGTGTGTGTGTGTGTGTGTGGTTTTTTTTTTAATCCAGCTCAGTTAACAGTGTTATATTCTTTCAGGTGTATAATAATACTGATTTGACAACTCTATGTATTACTCAGTGCTTATCAAGATAAATATACTCTTAACCTTCTTCACTTATTTAATCCATGCTCCTACTTAATGTCCCCTCTGGTAACCATCGTTTTTTCTGTATAGTTAAGAGCCTGTTTCTTAGTTTGCCTTTTTTTCTTTGTTTGTTTGTTTGTCTGTTTGTTTGTTTTGTTTCTTAAATTCCACATGTGAGTGGAAATAATATGGTATTTGTCTTGCTCTGACCAACTTACTTCATTTAGCATTTTATACTCTCTAGATCCATCTATGTTGATGCAAATGGTAATATTTCATTCCTCATGACTGAATAATACTTCATTACATATATATGTGTGTCTGTGACATACATATATATGTCACATCTAACACATCATTATCCATTTACCCATTGATAGACACTTGGGCTGGTTCCATAATTTGGCTATTGTAAATAATGCTGCAATAAATATGGGGGTGCATATATCCTTTCAAATTAATGTTTTTATATTTTAGGGTAAATACTCAGTAGTACAATTTATCAGAGTAGTGCTATTTTCAATTTTTTGAAGGATCTCCATACTCTTCTACAGTGGCTGCACCAGTTTGCATTTCCCACCAACAATGCAGGAGAGATCCTATTTTTTCACATCCTCTCCAACACTTGTCATTTCTTGAGTTTTTTTATTTTAGCCATTCTGACAGGTGTGAGGTAATATCTCATTGTGGTTTTGATTTCCATTTCCCTGATAATGAGATATGCTGAGTATCTTTTCACATCTGCTTTGGCCATCTGTATGTCTTCTTTTTTTATTTAAATTCAGTTAGCCAACACACAGTACAGATGTAGTGTATAATAATTTATCAGTTGTATATAACACCCAGTACTCATTACATCACATGCCCTCCTTAATATCCGACACCAAATTACCCCATTCCCCCACCCACCACACTCCTCCAGCAACCCTGTTTGTTTCCTATAGTTAAGATTCTCTCATAGACTTCCTCCCTCTCTGTTGACTCCCCATTCAGTACCTCCCCTTATCCTACGATACTCTGTGCTGCTTCTTATATTCCACATATGAGTAAAACTGTATAATTATCTTTCTCTGAGATATTTTGCTCAGTATGACACCCCCAGTTCCATACACATCAATGTAATGGTAAGTATTCATTCTCTCTAATTGGTGAGTAATATTCATATAATATATATATATATATATATATATATATATATATATCCATTCATCTCTCAATAGACATCTCAATTCTTTCCACAGTTTGTCTATTATGTACATTGTTGTTATAAACATTGGGGTGCAGGTGCCCCTTTGGATTACTATATTTTTATCTTTGTGATAAATACCTAGTAGTGCAATTGCTGGGTTGCTGGATTGTAGTGTAGCTCTATTTTTAACTTCTGAGTAACCTCCAAACTATTTTTCAGAGTGGCTGTACCAGCTTGCAATCGCACCAACAGTGCAAGAGGATTCCCCTTTCTTTGCATCCTCACCAACATTTGTTGTTTCTCATCTTGTTAATTTTAGCCATTCTGCCTGGCATGAAATGGTATCTGATTGTGGTTTTGATTTGTATTTCCCTGATGCCAAGTGATGTGAAGCATTTTTTCACATGTCTGTTGGACATTTCTTTGTTTTCTTTGGAGAAATGACTGTACATGCCCACTTCTTGACTGGATTATTTGTTTTTTGGGTGTAGAACTTGATACGTTCTTTATAGATTTTGGAAGCTAGCCATTTATCTGATATGTTATCTGCAAATACCTTCTCCCACTTGATAGGTTGCCTTTTAGTTTTGTTGATGGTTTCCTTTGCTGTGTAGAAGCCTTTTATCTCTCCACAATGTAAGGATAGAGTACCTCAGTACCATAAAAGCCATCTATGAAAAGCCCACAGTGAATATCATTCTCAATGGGGAAAAACTGAGAGTTTTTTCCCTAATGTCAGGAACATGACAGGGATGCCTACTCTCACCTCTGTTCAACATAGTACTAGAAGTCGTAGCATCAGCAACCAGAAAACAAAAAGAAATAAAAGGCATTCAATTTGGCAAAGAAGAAGTCAAACTCTCCCTCTTTGAAGATGACATGATACTATATGTAGAGAATCCAAAAGACTCCACCCCAAAATTGTTAGAACTCATACAGCAATTCAGCAGTGTGGCAGGATACAAAATCAATGCCCAGAAATCAATGGCATTTCTATACACTAACAATGAGACTGAAGAAAGAGAAATTAAGGAATTGATCCCATTTACAATTGCACCAAAAACCATAAGATACCTAGGAATAAACCTCACCAAAGAGGTAAAGGATATGTACACTCAATACTATGCAACACTGATAAAAGACATTGAGGAACACACAACGAAATGGGAAAATATTCCATGTTCATGGATTGGAAGAATAAATATTGTTAAAATATCTATACTCCTTAGAGCAATCTACACATTCCAAGCAATCCCTATCAAAATCCCTAGAACATTTTTCACAGAGCTGGAATAAATAATATTAACATTGTATGGAACCAGAAAAGACACTATATAGGCAGAGGAATGTTAAAACAGAAAACCAAAGCTGTTGGCATCACAATGCCAGACTTCAGGCTATATTACAAAGCTGTAGTTATCAAGACAGTATGGTACTGGCACAAACAGAGACACAGAGATCAGTGAAACAGAATAGAGAATCCAAAAATGGACCCTCAACTCTATGGTCAACTCATCTTTGACAAAGCAGGAAAGAATATCCACTGGAAAAAAGAGAGTTTCTTCAATAAATGGGGCTGGGAAAATCGGACAGTCACATACAGAAGAATGAAACTGGACTATTCTCTTATATCATACACAAAGAAAAAGTCATAATGGATGAAAGACCTAAATGTGAGAAAGGAATCCATCAAAATCCTAGAGAAGAACACAGGCAGCAACCTCTTTAACCTTGGCCACAGCAAATTCTTGCTAGACACATCTCCAAAAGCAAGAGAAACAAAAGCAAAAATGAACTATTGTATGTCTTCTTTGAAAAAATTTCTGTTCGTGACTTCTGCCCATTTTTAATTATATTATCTGTGTGGTCTTTTGGTGTTGAGTTTTATAAGTTATTTACATATTTTGGATATAACAGCAAAGTACACACAACACACATAGGAGATACCACTGAAGCACCAGGTTCTGGTGAACATGGATACTGCACTGCATGGCACTATAGGACCTCTTCTTCATATGACCATCAATTTCAAGAGCAGAAGACATAGCTGACTTTTCTAACACAGAAACAGACACAGTCAGTTAGACAAAATGAAGAGACAAAGGAATATATCCCAAATGAAAGAATAGTACACAATCACAGAAATATATTCAAGCAAAATGGATATAAGTAATATGTCTGATACAGAATTTAAAGTAATGATTATAAAATACTCACTGGACTTGAGAAAAGAATGGGGGATATCACTGAGATCCTTTGGAAGAGATAAAAAATAACCAATCAGATATGAAGAATACAATAACTGAAATTAAAAATTGATGTAATCCCACAAGATGGAATAAACACTAGGCTAGAGGAAGCAGAATAATGAAATAGTGATCTGGAGTACAAAGTAATGGAAAGTAATCAAGCTGAGCAGGTGATATAAAAAATTATACAAAATTAGAATAGTCTTAGGGAACTCAGAGACTCCATCAAGTGTAATAAAATTTGCATTACAGGAATTACTGGCCTCAGAAAGAGAACAGCTGGAACGCTACAGAGAGAAGGATTTTTGCTTCTAACAAGGTAGGAAGGGGGGGGATAAAAAAGAATCAAGTGGGGGAATGGCCCCATGAGGAGTGGAGATAAAGCCTAGGTGCAAAAGCCTCCAGAACAGGAAAGCCCAAACCCAGAGAAGCAGGAACTTTAAAAAATATGCTGAGTGAAATGAGTCAATCGGAGAAGGACAAACATTATATGTTCTCATTCATTTGGGGAATATAAATAATTGTGAAAGGGAATAGAAGGGAAGGGAGAAGAAATGGGTAGGAAATATCAGAAAGGGAGACAGAACATAAAGACTCCTAACTCTGGGAAATGAACTAAGGGTGGTGGAAGGGGAGGAGGACGGGGGGTGGGGGTGAATGGGTGACAGGCACTGAGGGGGGCACTTGACGGGATGAGCACTGGGTGTTATTCTGTATGTTGGCAAATTGAACACCAATTAAAAAATAAATTTATTATTTTAAAAAAATCCTCACTGGATTCTTCCCTGATGAAAAGGCGCTTAGCAGGGAAATAGGGCACAATAGCAGGAGGACCAGTGAAGCCTCCAGTTTCCCGAGTCACTAACAGCAGAAGTGCGCCCTGGGGTAAAGCTCGCCATGGACTGTGGGCCGATCTTGGTAAAAGGCTGGAGCACGCACCCTGAGGGGCATCTGGGAGAAGCCGGTCAGTCAGGCAGACAGCTGCGTCCTGCTGCCTTCGGGAGCCGTGCC
Source organism: Vulpes lagopus (assembly GCF_018345385.1). Taxonomy (NCBI): domain Eukaryota; kingdom Metazoa; phylum Chordata; class Mammalia; order Carnivora; family Canidae; genus Vulpes; species Vulpes lagopus. The sequence goes on along the minus strand of NC_054848.1, from coordinate 46,657,324 downwards.
CCGGGAGCGTGATTCCACCAGCACAGGGCCCCGGATCCCAGGGCGCCAAGCAGACACAGCCCAGGATCCTGCACTCCACCTGGGACAGGTGGAGGCGGGAAAGGCACAGGATGGCAAGGACTGTCCTACCTCGGGGCGCCCCCAAGCTGTGCAGATCAGTGCCTCCTGCCAGCCTGGGAGCATCTAGGCCAGTGCCAACTAAGAGACTGCAATAGTTACAGCCCAGAGCTGACTCCAGGGCTGGAGAGCTGGCTGACTCCAGTGTTGTTCCTCCTCCTTGTTTCACCAAGTGCCTGGGATGGGCGGAGCCCCCAGGGAAAAAAGGCCTCACTGTATAAACATCTCCCACTGAGCCCTGCTCTCAGCGGCAAGGGGCCGGGCATCTCCACCAGGTACAAACACCTAAAAATCAACACAGCAGATCCCTACCCCAGAAGACGAGCTGGAAGGACATGGAAAGAGCAAGTTCTTAACCAAGCAGCTCTGCAAAGCTCCAAGGGAAGTCCAGGGATTTACAGTATATAGAACTAGAGCATACCCCTCCTATTTTTTTCTTCCTTTTTCCAGTACAGCTTGTTTTTATATCAGACTGTAAATTTCCCTTTTTTTTCTCTTTTCACACCTTAACTGCAATATTTTACCACCTCTTCATTTTTAAGGTTCTTCCTTTTTGACTTTCATATTTCTACAATTACAGGTCTAGATATATTTTCCATGTCTAGATTCCTTTCGATATACTCAACTTAATTTTGGGAGAGATAAAAATAAGTTTTTTTGTTTTGTGTTATTTGTTTTCTCTGCCTCATTTTGATGGACGTTAATACCTTCTAAAATATGACCAGCATTCACTGAGAACCAAGTGGTATACCATGCTGGTTCAGTCTGTGATTATATTCTCTCTTCATTCCCATTCTGCCACCCTCTTTTATCTCATTTATGTTTTGGTGGTCAATGTTGAGGCCCTCTACAAGTATTTCTGGTTTATATAAATTTGGGAAAGAGCATCTTCTAATATACGGAACTTAATATACTCAGGAACAAGAGGATCACCCTCTAGAACCCGTCAGATACACTATATTCTCCCTCCACTACAACATTGTCACCACCACCATCTCCCAGTACCCCCCGCTATTTTTTAATTCTCCTTTTTTTCCTTTTCTTTCTTTTTCTCTACTTCTTTGGCATTCTTGGCCTCTTATTTTTTTACTACTATGTTTTAAAATTTGTTTTTCAATTAGGTGGCCCTTTTGTTTTATTTTGTTCTGATCTTTGTTTTCAATTTCTGGTCTCTGACCTCAGCGGACTCATCTAGGGTGAAATTTACTTAGGTTCTGGTTGATATGCTTGATGCAGCCCACTCATACAGCCACTCTGCACTGAGAAAAATGAACATAAAGAACAACTCACAACAAAAGAAAGAATCAGAAACACTATTCTCTGCCACAGAGTTACAGAGATTGGATTAAATTTGATGTCAGAAAGCCAATTCAAGAGCACAATTATAAAGCTACTGGTGGCTCTGGAAAGAAAACGAAAAGGAATCAAGAGACTTTATGACTGCAGATTTAGATCTAATCAGGCTGAAATTAAAAATCAATTAAATGAGATGCAATCCAAACTGAAGGTCATAATGACAAGGGTTAATGAGGTAGAAGAAAGAGTGAGTGACATAGATGACAACTTAATGGCAAGGAAGGAAGCTGAGGAAAAACGAGAAAAACAATTAAAAGACCATGAGGAAAGGTTGAGGGAAATAAATGATAGCCTAAGAGGGAAAAATCTACATATAATTGGGGATCCAGAGAATGCCAAAAGGGACAGAGGACAAGAAAGCATATTTGAACAAATCATAGCTGAGAAGTTCCCTCATTTGAGGAGGGAAACAGGCATTCAGATCCAGGATAGGGGACACCCCCAAAATCAATAAAAACTGTTCAACATGTCGACATTTAATAGTGAAACTTGCAAATTCCAAAGATAAAAAGAAAATCCTTAAAGCAGCAGGAGACAAGAGATCCCTAAATTATATGGTGGGAAATAATAGATGAACAGCAGACCTCTCCACAGAGACCTGGCAGGACAGAAAGGACTGGCAGGATATATTCAAGGTCCTAAATGAGAAGAACATGCAGCCAAGAATACTCTATCCAGGAAGGCTCTCATTCAGAATAGAGGGAGAATAAAGAGCTTCCAAGATAGGCAGAAACTGAAACAATATGAGACCACCAAAACAGCTCTGCAAGAAATATTAAGGGGGGCACTGTATAAGAAAGATGAAACCAAAGAAATAATCCACAAAACACGGACTGGATAGGTATTATGATGACACTAAAAACATATCTTACAATATTAACTCTGAACATGAAGGGGCTTAATGATCCCATCAAAAGGCACAGGGTTTCAGACTGGATAAAAAGGCAAGACCCATCTATTTGCTGTTTACAAAAGACTCATTTTAGACCGAAGGACATCTACAGCCTAAAAATAAAAGGTTAGAGAACAATTTACCATTCAAATGATCCTCAAAAGAAAGCTGGGGAAGCAATCTTCATATCAGATAAATTAAAGTTTATTACAAAGAGTGTAGTAAGAAATGAAGAGGGACACTCTATCATACTTAAAGGGTCTATCCAACAAGAAAACCTAGCAATCATGAATATTTATGCCCCTAATGTAGGAGCTGCAAAGTATATCAGTCAAATAATAACCAAAGTAACAATTACTTAGATAATAATACACGAATACTAGCAGACTTAAACATGGTACTTTCTGTAATAGACAGCTATTCTAAACACAACCTCTGGGAAAAAAACAAGACTTAATCCTTTTTTTAATTTTTTTATTGGAGTTCAATTTGCAAACACATAGAATAACACCCAGTGCTCATCCCAAGTGCCCCCCTCAGTGCCCATCATCCAGTCACCCCAACACCCCACCCACCTCCCTTTCCACTACCCCTTGTTCGTTTCCCAGAGTTAGGCGTCTCTCATGTTCTGGCACCCTCACTGATATTTTCACTCATTCTCTCTCCTTCCCCTTTATTCCATTTCACTAATTTTTTATAAATTTATGTTTTATTGGTGTCCAATTTGCCAACATATAGAATAACACCCAGTGCTCATCCCATCAAGTGCCCCCCTCAGTGACCGTCAAACAGTCACCCCCACCCCCCGCCCACCTCCCCTTCCACCACCCCTAGTTTGTTTCCCAGAGTTAGAAGTCTCTCATGTTCTGTCTCCCACTCATTTTTTCTCCTTTCCCTTTTATTCCTTTTCACTATTTTTTATATTCCCCAAATGAATGAGACCATATAATGTTTGTCCTTTTCCGATTGACTTATTTCACTCAGCATAACACCTTCCAGTTCCATTCACGTCAAAGCAAATGGTGGGTATTTGTCGTTCCGAATGGCTGAGTAATATTCCATTGCATATATATATATACCACACATTCTTTATCCATTCATCTTCGGTGGACACCGAGGCGCCTTCCACAGTTTGGCTATTGTGGACATTGCTCTTATAAACATTGGGGTGCAGGTATTCCAGCGTTTCTCTGAATCTGTATCTTTGGGGTAAATCCCCAGCAGTAAAATGCTGGGTCATAGGACAGATTTATTTTTAACTCTTTGAGGAGCCTCCACACAGTTTTCCAGAGTGGCTCCACCAGTTCACATTCCCACCAACAGTGCAAGAGGGTTCCCCTTTCTCCACATCCTCTCCAACATTTGTTGTTTCCTGACTTGTTAATGTTCACCATTCTCACTGGTGTGAGGAGGCATCTCATTGTGGTTTTGATTTGTATTTCCGTGATGGCCAGTGATGCAGACCATTTTCTCGTGCTTGTTGGCCTTGTCTATGTCTTCCTCTGTGAAATTTCTGTTCATGTCTTTTGCCCATTTCATGATTGAATTGATTGTTTCTTTGTTGTTGACTTTAATAAGTAATTTATAGATCTTGGATACTAGCCCTTTATCTGATATGTCATTTTCAAATATATTCTCCCATTCTGTAGGTTGTCTTTTAGTTTTGTTAACTGCTTCTTTTGCTGTGTAGAAGCTTTTTTGTCTTGATGAAGTCCCAATAATTCATTTTTACTTTTGATTCCCTTGCCTTGATACATGTATCTTGCAAGAAGGCACTGTGGCCAAGTTCAAAAAGGGTGTTGCCTGTGATCTTCTCTAGGATTTGATGGATTCTTGTCTCTCGTTTAGATCTTTCATCCATTTTGAGTTTATCTGTACGTATAGTGTAAGAGAATGGTCTAGTTTCATTCTTCTGCATGTGGATGTCCAATTTCCGAGCACCATTTAATGAAGAGACTGTCCTTTTTCCAGTGGATAGTCTTTCCTGCTTTGTCGAATATTAGTTGACCATAGAAGTAAGGGTCCATTTTTGGATTCTCTATTCTGTTCCATTTATCTATGTGTCTGTTTTTGTGCCAATACCACACTGTCTTGATGACCACAGCTTTGTAGTACAACCTGAAATCTGGCATTGTGATGCCCCCATCTATGGTTTCCTTTTTTAAATATTCCCCTGGCTATTCAGGGTTTTCTGATTCCACACAAATCTTAACATGATTTGTTCCAACTCTCTAAAGATAGTCCATGGTATTTTGATAGGGATTGCATTAAATGTGTAAATTGCCCTGGGTAAAATTAAAATTTTCACAATATCAATTCTTCCAATCCATGAGGATGCAATATTTTTCCATCTCTTTGTGTCTTCCTCCATTTCTTTCAGAAGTGTTCTGTACTTTTTAGAATGGATTTGTGACCCAGTGTGTGGTCTATTCAAAACAAGGGCTTTAAATGATACACTGGACCAGATGGATTTCACAGATATTTGCAGAACTTTGCATCTGAACGGAACTGAATACACATTCTTCTCAAGTGCATATGGAAATGTCTCCTGAATCGACCACATACTGGATCACATACAGGACTCAACCGATACCAAAAGATTGGGTATGTCCCTTCCATATTTTCAGACCACACTGCTTTAAAGCTGGAAGTCAATTACAAGAAGAAATTTTGAAGAAGTTCAAACACGTGGAGGTTAAAGAGCATCCTGCTATAGGATGAAAGGGTCAACCAGGAAATCAGAGAAGAATTAAAAAGATTCATGGAACCTAATGAGAATGAAGATACAACCATTCAAAATCTTTGGGATGCAGTAAAAGCAGTACTGAGAGGGAAATACATCGCAATACAATCATCCCTCAAGAACCTGGGAAAAACTCAAATACACAAGCTAACCTTGCACCTAAAGGAACTAGAGAAAGAACAGCCAATAAAACCTACACCCAGCATAAGTGAATTAATAAAGATTCCAGCAGAACTCAGTGGCATAGAGACCAGAATAACTGTGGAACAGATCAACAAAACCAGGAGCTGGTTCTTTGAAAGAATTAATAAGATATATAAACCAGACTGGGGAGCAAGATGGCAGAAGAGTAGGGTCCCCAAGTCACCTGTCCCCACCAAATTACCTAGATAACCGTAAATAATCCTGAAAATCCACGAATTCGGCCTGAGATTTAAAGAGAGAACAGCTGGAATGCTACAGTGAGAAGAGTTCACGCTTCTATCAAGGTAGGAAGACGGGGAAAAAAGAAATAAAGAAAAGGCATCCAAGGGGGAGGGGCCCCGTGAGGAGCCGGGCTAATGCCGAGGCGAGTGCCCCCAGGACAAGAGAGCCCCGCCTGGAGAAGCAGGCGTTTCACCAATCTTCCCGGATGGAAAGGGGCTCGCAGGGAGTTGGAGCAGGACCCCAGGAGGGTGGGGATGCCCTCAGGCTCCCAGGGACACCAACAGAGCACCTGTGCCCCAGGGAGAGCACGCCACACCCCGCTGCGGAGCTTCCTAAAGGGCTGCAGCACACACACCACTGGACCCGGGAACAGCTCGGGGGCGGCTCTGGCAGAGGCTCTGTGCAGAGGGGGCTGCACAGCCGGGAGCGTGAATCCAACAGCACAGGCCCGGGAGCTCAGGGCACCGGGGACACAACCCAGGATCCGGCGCTTCCCCCCGGGACAGGCAGAAGCCAGGAGGGCACAGGACAGGAAGGAGGATCCTGCCCCAAGCTGAGCAGATCAGCGGCCCCGCCTCCGGAGCATCCAGTCCTCTGCACACTGAGAGCTCCATAGTTAGTGCAGGAGCTGAAGCCAGGGCTCCAGTGCTGGCCACAGCCACTGTTGTTGTTCCTCCTGGGGCCTCACAGGATAAAGAAGCCCACTGAGCCTCACAGTGGCCTCACAAGATAAACAGGTTAAACATCTTTCACTGAGCCCTGCACCAGGCAGGGGGGTGAGCAGCTCCCCCAAATGCTAACACCTGAAAATCAGCACAGCAGGCCCCTCCCCCAGAAGACCAGCTAGGCGGACAGGGGAAAAACAAATTATTGACCAACAGCACTGAAAAGTTCCAGGGAAAGTCGAGGGATTTACAGTATACAAAATCAGAGGATACTCCCCCTTGTTTTTTGTTTTTTTGATTTGTTTGCTTCCCCCCCTTTTTTCTTTTTCCCTTTTCTTCTCTTTTTTCCTTTTTTTCTCCCTTTTTTCTTTTTTCTTTTTTTTTCTTTTCTTCTTTTGCTTCTTTCTTTTTCTCCTTTTCCCAATACAACTTGTTTTTGGCCACTCTGCACTGAGCAAAATGACTAGAAGGAAAACCTCACCTCAAAAGAAAGAATCAGAAACAGTCCTCTCTCCCACAGAGTTACAAAATCTGGATTACAATTCATTGTCAGAAAGCCAATTCAGAAGCACTAGTATAAAGCTACTGGTGGCTCTAGAAAAAAGCATAAAGGACTCAAGAGACTTCATGACTGCAGAATTTAGATCTAATCAGGCAGAAATGAAAAATCAATTGAATGAAATGCAATCCAAACTAGAGGTCCTAACGACGAGGGTTAACAAGGTGGAAGAACGAGTGAGTGACATAGAGGACAAGTTGATGGCAAAGAGTGAAACTGAGGAAAAAAGAGACAAACAATTAAAGGATCATGAGGATAGATTAAGGGAAATAAGTGACAGCCTGAGGAAGAAAAATCTACATTTAATTGGGGTTCCAAAGGGCGGTGAAAGAGACAGTGGTCCAGAATATGTATTTGAACAAATCCTAGCTGAAAACTTTCCTAATCTGGGAAGGGAAACAGGCATTCAGATCCAGGAAATAGAGAGATCCCCCCCGTAAAATCAATAAAAACCACTCAGCACCTCGACATTTAATAGTGAAGCTTGCAAATTCCAAAGATAAAGAGAAGATCCTCAAAGCAGCAAGAGACAAGAGATCCCTAACTTAAATGGAGAGGAATATCAGATTAACAGCAGACATCTCCACAGAGACCTGGCAGGCCAGAAGGGGCTGGCAGGATATATTCAGGGTCCTAAACGAGAAGAACATGCAGCCAAGCATACTTTATACAGCAAGGCTCTCATTCAGAATAGGAGAGATAAAGAGCTTCCAAGATAGGCAGGAACTGAAAGAATAAGTGACCACCAAACCCGCTCTGCAAGAAATTTTAAGGGGGAGTCTTAAAATTCCTCTTTAAGAAGAAGTCCAATGGAACAATCCACAAAAACTGGGACTGAATAGGTATCATGATGACACTAAACTCATAACTTTCAATAGTAACTCTGAACACGAATGGGATTAATGACCCCATCAAAAAGGGTCGAGTAGGATTTAACCCCAGGATGCAAGGCTGGTTCAAGACACGTAAAAAAAATCAACGTGATTCATCATATCAGCAAGAGAAAAACCAAGAACCATATAATCCATTCAATAGATGCAGAGAAAGCATTTGACAGAAGACAGCATCCATTCCTGTTCAAAACTCTTCAGAGTATAGGGATAGAGGGAACATTCCTAAACAACTTAAAAGCCATCTACGAAAAGGCCACAGCAAATATCATTCTCAATGGGGAAGCACTGGGAGCCTTTCCCCTAAGACCAGGAACAAGACAGGGATGTCCACTCTCACCAGTGCTATTCAACATAGTACTAGAAGTGCTAGCCTCAGCAATCTGACAACAAAAAGAAATAAAAGGCATTCAAACTGACAAAGAAGAAGTCAAACTCTCCCTCTTCCCAGATGACATGATACTCTGCATAGAAAACCCAAAAGCCTCCACCCCAAGATTGCTAGAACTCATCCAGCAATTTGGCATTGTGGCAGGATACAAAATCAATCCCCAGAAGTCAGTGGGATTTCTCTACACTAACAATGAGACTGAAGAAAGAGAAATTAAGGAGTCAATCCAAATTACAATCACACCCAAAAGATATACCTCGGAATAAACCTAACCAAAGAGGTAAAGGATCTATACCCTAAAAACTATTGAGCACTTCTGAATGAAATAGAGGAAGACACAAAGAGATGGAAAAATATTCCATCCTCATGGATTGGCAGAATTAATATTGTGAAAATGTCAATGTTACCCAGGGCAATTTACACGTTTAATGCAATTCCTATCAAAATACCATGGACTTTCCTCAGAGAGTTGGAACAAATTAGTTTAAGATTTGTGTGGAATCAGAAAAGACCCCGAATAGCCAGGGGAATTTTAAAGAAGAAAACCATCGCTGGGGGCATCACAATGCCAGATTTCAGGTTGTACTACAAAGCTGTGGTCATCAAGACCACAGTGTGATACTGCCACAAAAACAGACACATAGATCAATGGAACAGAATAGAGAATCCAGAAGTGGACCCTCAACTTTATGGTCAACTAATATTCGATAAAGGAGGAAAGACTATCCACTGGAAAAAAAGACAGTCTCTTCAGTAAATGGTGCTGGGAAAATTGGACATCCACATGCAGAAGAATGAAAGTAGACCACTCTCTTTCACCATACACAAAGATAAACTCAAAATGGATGAAAGATCTAAATGTGAGACAAGATTCCATTAAAATCCTAGAGCAGAACACAGGCAACACCCTTTTTGAACTCGGCCACAGTAACTTCTTGCAAGATACATCCACGAAGGCAAAAGAAACAAAAGCAAAAATGAACTATTCAGACTTCATCAAGATAAGAAGCTTTTGCACAGCAAAGGATACAGTCAACAAAACTACAAGACATCCTACAGAATGGGAGAAGATATTTGCAAATGACCTATCAGGTAAAGGGCTAGTTTCCAAGATCTATAAAGAACTTATTAAACTCAACAGCAAAGAAACGAACAATCCAATCATGAAATGGGCAAAAGACATGAAGAGAAATCTCACAGAGGAAGACATAGACATGGCCAAGAAGCACATGAGAAAATGCTGTGCATCACTGGCCATCAGGGAAATACAAATCAAAACCACAATGAGATACCGTCTCACACCAGTGAGAATGGGGAAAATGAACAAGGCAGGAAACCACAAATGTTGGAGAGGATGTGGAGAAAGGGGTACCCTCTTGCACTGTTGGTGGGAATGTTAACCGGGTCAGTCCCTCTGAAAACTGTGTGGAGGTTCCTCAAAGAGTAAAAAATTCATCTGCCCTGTGACCCAGCAATTGCACTGCTGGGGATTTACCACAAAGATACAGACGCAGTGAAACGCCGGGACACCTGCACCCCGGTGTTTCTAGCAGCAATGTCCACAATAGCCAAACTGTGGAAGGAGCCTAGGTGTCCACCGAAAGATGAATGGATAAAGAAGATGTGGTATATGTATACAATGGATATTACTCAGCCATTAGAAACGACAAATACTCACCATTTGCTTCTACGTGGATGGAACTGGAGGGTATTATGCTGAGTGAAATAAGTCAATTGGAGAAGGACAAACACTATATGGTCTCATTCATTTGGGGAATTAAAAAATAGTGAAAGGGAATAAAGGGGAAAGGACAAAAAATAAGTGGGAAATATCAGAAAGAGAGACAGAACATGAAAAACTCCTAACTCTGGGAAACGAACTAGAGGTGGTGGAAGGGGAGGTGGGCGGGGGGGGGTGACTGGGTGATGGGCACTGAGGTAGGCACTTGAGAAGATGAGCACTGGGTGTTATTCCATATGTTGACAAATTGAACATGAATAAAAAATAAATTTATTAAAAAAAAAAACAGAAAAAAATTTAAAAAATGAACAATGGAAAAAAAGATATATAAACCATTAGCCAGCATTATTAAAAACAAAAGAAAAAAGACTCAAATTAATAAAATCACAAATGAGAAAGGAGAGATCACAAGTAGTACCAAGGAAATACAAACGATTTTAAAAACATATTATTGGCAGCTGTATGCCAATAAATTAAGCAATCTAGAAGAAATGGACACATTTCTGGAAAACCACAAACTACCAAAACTGGAACAGAAAGAAATAGAAAACCTGAACAGGCCAATAGCCAGGGAGGAAATTAAAGCAGTCTAAAATCCTCCCAAGACTCAAAAGTCCAGGTCCAGATGGCTTCCCAGGGGAATTCTATCAAGGGTTTAAAGAAGAAACAATACCTATTCTACTAAAGCTGTTCGGAAAGATAGAAAGAGATATAATACTTCCAGACTTGTTCTATGAGGCCTGCATCACCTTAATTCCAAGAGCAGAGAAAGGCTCCACCAAAATGGAGAATTATAGACCAATATGAACACAGATGCAAAAATTCTCAACAAGATACTAGCCAGTAGGATCCAACACTACATTAAGAAGATTATTCACCATGACCAAGTGGTTTTTATCCCCGCCATGCAAGGCTGGTTCAACACTCATAAAGAAATCAATGTTGTAGATCATATCAACAAGAGGAAAGACAAAAACCATATGATCCTCTCAATAGATGCAGAGAAAACATTTGACAAAAGACAGCATCCATTCCTGATCAAAACTCTTCAGAGTGCAGGGATAGAGGGAACATTCCTCAGCATCTTAAAAGCTATCTGTGAGAAGCCCACAGCAAATATCATTCTCAATGGGGAAACACTGGAAGCCTTTCCCCTAAGATCAGGAACACGACAGGGATGTCCACTCTCACCACTGCTATTCAACATAATACTAGAAGTCCTAGCCTCAGCAATCAGGCAACAGAAATAAATAAACGTCATTCAAATTGGCAAAGAGGATGTCAAAGTCTCCCTCAGAGACCCTTAGAAAACCCAAGAACTCCACCCGAAGATTGCTGGAACTCAGACAGCAATTTGGCAGTGTGGCAGGCTACAAAATCAATGTCCAGAAATCAGTGGCATTTCTCTACACTAACAATGAGGCTGAAGAAAGAGAAATTAAGCAGTCAATCCCATTTACAATCGCATGCAAAAGCATAAGATACCTAGGAAGAAATGTAATCAAAGAGGCAAAGGATCTATACCCTAAAAATACAGAACACTTCTGAAAGAAATGGAAGAAGACACAAAGAGTTGGTAAAATATTTCATGCTCAAGGATTTTAAAAAATAACATTGTTAAAATATCAATGCTATCTAGGGCAATTCACATATTTAATGCAATCCCTATCAAAATACCATGGACCTTCTTTAGAGAGTTGGAACTAATCATCTTAAGATTTGTGTGGAATCAGAAAAGACCATGAGTAGCTAGGCATATATTGACAAAGGAAACCATAACTGGGGGCATCACAATGCCAAATTTCAGGTTGTACAACAAAGCTGTGGTCATCAAGACAGTGTGGTAATGGCACAAAAACAGACACATACATCAATGGAACAGAATAGAGAACCCAGAAATGGGCCCTCAACTCTATGGTCAACTAATATTCGAGAAAGCAGGAAAGACCATCCCCTGGAAAAATGATAGTCTCTTCAATAAATGGTGCTGGGAAAACTGAACGTGCAGAAGAATGAAACTAGACCATTCTCTTACACCATACACAAAGATAAACTCAAAATGGATGAAAGATCTAAATGTGAGATAAGAATCCATCAAATCCTAGAGAACACAGTCACACCCTTTTCTGAATTTGGCTACAGCACCTTCTTGCAAGATGCATCTATCAAGGCAAGGGAATCAAAAGCAAATTGAATTATTGGGACTTCATCAAGATAAAAAGCTTCTGCACAGCAAAAGAATCAGTCAACAAAACTAAAAGACAACCTACAGAATGTGAGATTATATTTGCAAATGACATATCAGATAGAGGGCTAGTATCCAAGATCTATAAAGAATCTGGGCAGCCCAGGTGGCGCAGCGGTTTAGCGCTGCCTGCAGCCCAGGGTGTGATCCTGGAGACCCGGGATCAAGTCCCACGTAGGGCTCCCTGCATGGAGCCTGCTTCTCCCTCTGCCTGTGTCTCTGCCTCTCTCTCTCTCTCTCTCTCTCTCTCTCTCTCTCTCTCTCTCCCCTCTCTCTCTTTCTCTGTGTCTCTCATGAATAAATGAATAAAATCTTTAAAAAAAAGATCTATAAAGAATCTATTAAACTCAACAGCAAGGAAACAAACAATTCAATCATGAAATGGGCAAAAGACATGAACAGAAATTTCACAGGAGAAGACATAGACATGGCCAACAAGCACATGAGAAAATGCTCTGCATCACTGGCCATCAGGGAAATATAAATCAAAACCACAGTGAGATACCACCTCACACAAGTGAGAATGGGGAAAATTAACAAGAAAAGGGAACCCCCTTGCACTGTTGGTGGGAATGTGAACTGGTGCAGCCACTCTGGAAAACTGTGTCAAGGTTCCTCAAAGAATGAAAAGTAGAGGTGCCCTATGACCCAGCAATTGCACTGCTGGAGATTTACCTCAAAGATACAAATGCAGTGAAACGCTGGAACACCTGCACCCCAATGTTTATAGCCTCAATGTCCACAATAGCCAAACTGTGGAAGGCACCTCAGTGTCCATCGAAAGATGAACGGATAAAGATGTGGTCTATATATACAATGGAATATTACTCAGCCATTAGAAATGAAAAATACCCACCATTTGCTTCAACATGGATGGAACTGGAGGTTATTATGCTGAGTGAAATAAGTCAATCGAAGAAGGACAAACATTATATGATCTCATTCATTTGGGGAATATAAAAAATAGTGAAAGGGAATAAAGGGGAAAGGAGAGAAAATGAGTGGGAAATATCAGTGAGGGTGCCAGAACATGAGAGACACCTAACTCTGGGAAATGAACAAGAGGTAGTGGAAAGGGAGGTGGGTGGGTGGGTGGAGTGGCTGGGTGACTGTCACTGAGGGGGGCACTTGATGGGAAGAGCACCTGGTCTTATTCTATATGTTGGCAAATCGAACTCCAATAAAAAAGTAAACAAAAAGAAAGAAAGAAAGAAAGAAAGAAAGAAAGAAAGAAAGAAAGAAAGAAGGAAAGAAAGAAAACACAATGACCCCCAAACCTTCGGGATGCAGTAAATGCAGTCCGAAGATTGAAATATATAGCAATAGTCTTCCTACCTCAAGAAGCAAGTATATTTCAAATAAACAATCAAACTTACACCTAAAGAGCCAGAAAAAGAACACCAAATGAAGCCTAAAGCCCATAGAAGGAGGAAATAATGAGAAGTAGAGCAGAAATCGATCATGCAGGGACACCTGGGTGGCTCAGTGGTTGAACATCTGCCTTCATCTCAGGTCGTGATCCTGGGGTCCTGGTATTGAGTCCCACATCAGGTTCCCCTGGGGTGCCTGTGTCTCCCTCTGCCTATACCTCTCTGTGTGTCTCTCATGAATAAATAAATTAAATATTTTTTTAAAAAAGGAATGAGCAGAAGATGTTAACAGATATTTCCCTAAAGAAGACATACAAATTGCTAACAGACACATGAAAAAAATGCCCAACACTACTCAGCATCAGGAAAATACACATCAAAACCACAATGTGATGCCACCTCACACTGGTCAGAATGGCTAAAATGAACAACTCAGGAAACAGCAGATGTTGGCAAGGATGCAGAGAAATAGGAACCCTCTTACATTGTTGATGGGAATGCAAACTGGTGCAGACATTCTGGAAAACAGTATGGAGTTGCCTCAAATGTTAAAAATAGAACTATCCTGTGACCCAGCAATTACACTCCTAGGTAGCAATCCAAAGGATACAAACATACTGTTCTGAAGGGGAACATACACCCCAATGTTTATAGCAGCAATGTCCACAATAGCCAAAATATGTAAAGAGCCCAGATGTCCATTGACAGATGAATGGATAAAGAAGAGGTGATATATAGAGAGAAGGGAATATTACTCAGCCATCAAAAAGAATGAAATCTTGCCATTTCTGATGACTAGATTGAACTAGAGTATATTATGCTAAGCAAAATAAGTCAGTCAGAGAAAGAAAAATACCATATGATTTTACTCACATGTGGAATTTAAGAAACAAAACAGATTAACATAGGAGAAAGGAAGGGAAAAAAATTTTAAAAATAGAGAGGGAGACAAACCATAAGAGCCTCTACTACAGGGATAAAATTGAGGGTTCCTGGAGGGAAGGTAGGTAGGGGTATGGGTTTACTGGATGTTTGGCATTAAGGAAGGCACTTGATGAAATGAGCACTAGGTGTTATATGCAACTGATGAATCACCGAGCTCTATCCCTGAAACTAACATTCTATGTTAACTAAATTGAATTTAATTTAAAAAAAATTTTAAAAAGAGTGTGAGTTCTGAAATCTGTAAGTTCCAGAACCAGACTGCTTGGTTTCACAGTGGAGCTCTGTACTTAGCTGAGTAATTATCAGTTAGTTACTTCACATCTCTGAGCCTCAGTTTCTTCATCTGTAATATGGGAATAATAGCTTTTATCTCATAAGGTCCTTATTGGGGTGGGCTAAATTCATTCCTGTAGGGATCCCTGGGTGGCGCAGCGGTTTGGCGCCTGCCTTTGGCCCGGGGCGCGATCCTGGAGACCCGGGATCGAATCCCACGTCGGGCTCCCAGTGCATGGAGCCTGCTTCTCCCTCTGCCTATGTCTCTGCTTCTCTCTCTCTCACTGTGTGCCTATCATAAATAAATAAAATTTTAAAAAAATTAAATTCATTCCTGTAAAGCACTTAATGAAAGGTCTGGTGCATGATAATCCCATTAATATTAGCTGTTATTTTTTTGAACCAGACACTGTTCATATTGTTTTCTACAGATTATGTTTTAAATTTTTACAATGACCTAAATGTAATCTATGGAAGCTGTCTGTTTGAGGCCATTCCCATTTGTGCTATAGTTGCTTCTGAGTTTTATTTTCTTTCTTTTATACAAGGAAATAAAGGATCAGAAAGGTGGTTTTTCTCAAGCTGCCCTAGGTATATATGGATTATCTGATTCCAAAACCTAGCAAGCTCATTTTACTACTCCAGAGGGAGAAGAGAAGGAAAATATGGGAGAGGCAGTGCTAAATGAAGGGGTTGGGTGACAGGGGACTAAACTAGGTTTTATCTCTAGCAAGTGCCTGTGATACCTTTGGGGCCAACGCAGAGCCTGGCCAACAGAAGGAGAGAAGGGTGGAGTTGAGCCAAGGGGGAAGGGATAAATGCCAGGCTCTTACCTACAGCACCCACCAGTCGTTCGTTCGTCCTCAGTGCAGGGCAACAGGTAAGAGTTGCTTTCAGTCTGGGTGTGCTCTTTCTGGTCTACTGCCCACCTCAAGCCTGCACATTCTAACTCTCTGGTCTGACTAGATCTGACTTTATTCCTTAGAATCTGTCTCTCTGACATTTTCTTTTTTCCTCCTATATCTTTTTTGTCTTTCCCTATTTTGGGCTTTCCTTTGTTTTGTCCTGCCTTTTTTCTCTCCCTTGTTAGTTTTCAGGATCATTCATTTCACTTCATCTGTCTCTGACACTCTAGCTTTCTCTTATTTTTCTTTGTCTGAGTTCTGTCTGTATATTCTTCTCTCATTCTTTGTCTCTCTCTTTCTTCTACTTGGCATCTCTCACTCTCCGTTTTCCTATCTCTCTATTCTTTTCCCTGTCTGTCTGTCAGAAAGATGTCTTGCTATTTCTTCCAGTAATTATCCATTTCTCCCTCGCTCTGACTCTTCTCTGCTCAGCTGATGGCAGAACTCAGCAGGTCTGTGCCTAGGGAGCCAGAGGTAGGGAGAGAAAATAGAGGGAATGTGGGGATGAATGGAAGGATGAATTGGGTAGAGAGATATTTGAAGGACTTAAGAATTGATTAGCATAAATAAGGGGAGAAGGATGAAGAGGAATGTTTTGTCACTAAAAGGGCTCTATGCTGAATGCCAATAGATTTGTATTCTCACTCTAATTTTCTGTGACACCCTAGGCAAGTCATTCAGTCTCTGAAAAAAAGGGTGCTTGTCCTGTGATCTCCAAAATCTCTCCTAACTTTGATATTGTGGTCTTCTGAAATTTTGTTTCTAAAAATTTCGGGTTCTGTGATTCCAAGTATCTAAAATTCTGACTCTTCCATGACGCTGAGAGGATGCCAGGAGGGGAAGTAAGGTTTGATACATTCAATTCTGGAAGAAAAGTGATCATCCCCTACAGACCTAACAGATTCTTGCAAAGCAATCCACAAAGGGGAGAGAGGGAGCAAGGAACATGGCAATGAGTGGTTTCTGGTTCTCTGCTGAAGTAGAGTTGTGGTTGGCCCCTCTGATCTCTAGGACTACATATTGGCTGCTGATATGAAAAAGGGTTTTAAGGTATAAGGAACACCTACAAGTAATGATCTGTCACTTGGCCTGAAATTTCACCATTATATCTTTGGTGGAATCTTTATTTTAAGAAGATCCTTGGCAAAGATTGCTACAAAGTGGATGCATAATTTGTTAAATTGAATGAATTAATGTTCACCAGTGCCTGAAATTCCACTTCAGTTAGAAATCTGTTCCTATGCTAAAAGCACTTTCACAGTCCAAAATCAAATTTCCCAGAAAGGGGCCTGTTAGTGCAGCAGAGGGGATTAATGTCTGGAGTCAGGCTCTCAGCCAAGAAAATATGTAGTAATTTTTGAATCATAGATCCATAGTGGTTAAGTTAGCAGGCCCAGGAGTCAGATTGCCTCAGTTTGAATCCTACTTCTCTTACTTATTAGCTCTGTGACCTGAATGGGTTAATTAATCTATGGGGAGCTCAGTTTCCTCAGGTTTGAAGTAAAGTTGATATTAGTGTCTACCTCATAGGGTTGTTGTGATAATTAAAAGAGTCAAAGTATGTGAAACATTACAACAATGTTTGACACAGTGAGTACTCTGTGTTTGACTATTAGAACCAGATGAAATTGATGAAGTGGGAAACTGAGACCCAGAGAGGGAAAGTAAAGAGCCCAACTTCACATAGTAAGTTTTAATAGGGTAACGATAAAAATCAGGATTGAGACAAGAATCAATTTTAGAGAACTATTCTGGTGTACAGACTAGTAAAGGTACATTCCTTGGATGTACCTTCACTTTCTCTACATAGAACTGTAGAAAATAGAAATAATAGTAACATTATTTTCAATATTTATTCTAAGATAAGCACTGTTTTATATACTTTATAGGATTATTTTGCTGAATCTTCACAATATCCCTGTGAAGTAGCTTGTCTTTGTTATTATTTAAATTTTACAGATATAAGATGTAGAGAAGAGACATAACTTTTCTGAGGTCCCAGAGCTAGTTAGTGGTGGAGCCAGGATTCAAGAAAGTCTGACTCCAGAGGTTGTGCTCTTAGATACACTAAATTGCCTAAAATACTTTCTTTTTTTTTTTTAAAGATTTTATTTATTTATTCATGATAGTCACACACACAGAGAGAGAGAGGCAGAGACAGGCAGAGGGAGAAGCAGGCTCCATGCACCGGGAGCCAGACGTGGGATTCGATCCCGGGTCTCCAGGATCGCGCCCCCGGCCAAAGGCAGGCGCCAAACTGCTGCGCCACCCAGGGATCCCCCCTAAAATACTTTCTTAATTCAATTTTACTCACTCCAATCCCATGATAGGTAGGGGAGATGGAATGGAAACAGAGCTGAAGGTAACTAGACTGTAAAATTATGGATCATAAAGGTGGGCAGGGAGAGGGGGGCTGGGCAAATTCAAGGAAAGGAGAATCAGAACAGAGAAGTTGCAATTGAAGCTTGAAAGAACTTGATAATTCAACAAATTCCAAAACGTATTCTATATTTTCCCAGGTCCCTGAAAATATCATGGCCAGAAATTCCTCAGAGATGATGAATGGATTGAATTATATATGGGGTGGGAAAAGACCTTAATCCACGATCATCCCAAGGCAGGACTGGACTCTGCTTCCAATCTTGGAGGCTTTCCTTCCCATTACATATCCCAATGTTGTTGTCTTATTGTTGTTAGTGTTGATGTTGGGGAAGGGAGTTTGCAGGAGCCTAGAACTTGAACATCTTCTTTGCCTTCCTTTTCCTGGATCATCCACCCATCCTTACCACATATTGCCAGAGGCAGTCCCAGCCAGATGCTCAATCATGATTCTAGAAAGGAGCTCTCCTTCCCTCCCACACCCTGGTCTCAGTTTAGGGAGTGGTGAGACTCCAACGATGATAAATACTGGGAGCTTTATCTGTGGTCTGCAGACTCAGCCCTAAGTGCCTTGGCCTTTGCAGGCAGGCAGGGGAGGGGAAACTGATATCTCCACATATGATGTAGGCATTGGATCCAATTCATTACCTACCATAGGAAGTAGGCATAAATACCCTACATCTGACAGTTGATGAAAGCTAAGACCCAGAGAGGGGAAGTGGCTTTCCAAAAACATCTAACAGGTAGCTGGGAAGCTGAAATTTAAGTAAGCAAAGTTAACATTTATTGAAAACTTACTGTGTGTCAAGTATTGTTCTAACGGCTTAACATGAGTTTCATCTAGTTTTTTCAATACCCCTTGGCCTTTCCCAATTTCAGGTGTCACACACCCTGCCCTGATCTATGTTCCTATGACAGCCTGTGAATGTTGAAGGGAGAATGCTCTTAGATGAACAAGGGGAAGAGATTGCTTTGTGAATTAGGGGGAGGGGTATTGTTCCATAAGAAATAAAGGAGGTTACCATATAAGGAAAGGGCTATGAGGTCCTCCTGTTCACTTTTCCCTTACAATATAAAGTCCTGTATAGTAGAGGTGCTTAGATTCTACTCCATAGCTCTTCTGGTGGTGCCCGGGTCTTAGGCTTCCTACATTCCCCCATATCTCCCCTATTGCCCTGTCCCCTATTTTGTCTCACTTTCTGATGTTGGATCTGCAGTTTGCCCTTTTACTTTTTTTAGATGTTATTTATTTATTCATAGATACATACACAGAGAGAGGCAGAGACACAGGCAGAGGGAGGAGCAGGCTCCATGCAGAGAGCCTGACATGGGACTCAATCCCAGGTCTCTAGAATCACACCCTGGGCCAAAGACAGGTGCTAAACCACTGAGCCACCCCGGCTGTCCTGCTCTTTTACTTTTAATCTATTTCTCCTACTCGTTCTTTGTCCTTCTCTATATTTCCTAGCCCTCCCTCATCCCAATCTTCAGTACGCCTTAACCATCTTTTCTTATCTATCCTTTTATCTTATCTCTATTCCTTTCTCTCTGTTGCTCAGTCTCTCTCATCTCCCTCAGTAGCATCCATCTCCTCTTACCCTAACTCTTCTGTGTTGCTCTCTCCAACCCCCAATATCTATGGAAGCATTTATCCCTTATCTTTGTGCCTGACTGATTCTCTGCTCCTACTGGATTCCCACCTCTCCTGCACTCAGTTTTCTGAGTCTTTGTATTTTCTTGTATGTTCCTTTATTTCTCTTCATGTCCATTTTGTGTCTTGTCTATCTCTGCCTCTACCTCTGCTCTCTCTCTCTCATCTAAGTCTCTTTCCTTATCCTTTTGTATCTCCCAGAATCCTTTTTTCTGTTTTTCTGAACCTCCTGTTTTTCTTCCTTTTCCTGTTCATATCATGAGCCTATCCCTTTCCCTATGCTATTGATCTCTTTCTCTCCCACAATTTCTCTTCTTCTAACTTCACCACTACCACTGTACCTTTGTTTTCTCTCACTTCCCCCTTTTATCTTCCCCAGTTTCTCTTTTCTTCTATTTCCTTACCCTTCTTTTCTTTCCTTCACTTCAGTCCCTATTCATTCATTAATTTAATCCTAAAGTCAACAAATATTTATTGAATGCCTATTTGTATTCAAATAGGTATGTGTATACCAAATGGGTATTTGTTATCTTTTTTCTGACCTGCACTCTGTCCCTTCTGTCCTATGTCTTATCCTCTGCCTCTTTCATTAGCCCTTAGGCTTGTTTCCCTAATCCCTTGGATCTTGTTTTCATCTCCTCTTACTGTTCTTTTCTAAAATCCAGGAGCAAGTTCAAAGACAGCAAAATACCAGTCTGGTGGCACATGGCCTTTAGGGCCTAAGGCCTTCCCTTTTGTCCTATTCCTTGAATCTACTTAAGCTGGAACCTGTGGCCTCAAGCTCCTTTTTCCTTTCTGGTTGGGCCTGTTCAGGAAACACTCTAAGCTAAGCCTCAGGAGTCCTAGCAAATGGCATCTGTTTGCATTATCAAAATGAATATTAACTTGACTAAGGCTAATGTTCTAGAAAGACTTTTAACCTTAAGTGTTATCAAAGAGTTGGTGGTCATCAGTTCTCATCCTGCTACATACAGTCATACTTCAGTAATCCTCACCATCATAGAAGGGTCAGTGGCAGAGTCTGAATCAGAATTTAGGCTTCCTAACCTTCAGTTGGAACTCTTTACTTTACCCCATTGTCTAATGGTCGTTGTCTCATTTCTTCCTCCCTGATGCTCTGTTGGCACATTTTGACATTGGGAAAAGTCTTACCATGGAAGGACAACGAGGGCATCTTTAAAAGGGGCATCATACATTGGGTGCAAAGCTATAGGCAAATCATCAAACACAGGAATGACCCTTGGCTTTTGGTCAGGCCTTCATGATGGATTCTTATGTCTTCCACATCTTCTGTAGGACTTCGGGCTCAAGATGGTAGTAGTAGCTATGTTGCTACAGTGCTGTCCTGTGCTTGCCCGGGACCATATAGGCCTCCTGGGCAAGATCATTAAGACTCATCAGTTCCTGTTTGGTATTGGACGCTGTCCTATCCTTGCCACCCAAAGACCAACATTTTCTCAAATCCACCTTAAGGCAACCAAGGCTGGAGGAGGTAAGAAGAAGTTTCTGGCAAATGATGGAGAATGTCTGGATCCTGCAGATAAGGTTCCAAGTCATACTGACCATCATTGCCTAATAAGTGGGAAGGCTTATGTGAAATGTGTCAAGACAAAATGAGCTGACCCCAAAACACATCTGGGTTCTGACTTCTGCCAATATCTCTCAAGAATGTCACTCTCATGCCCCTCATACTCTATATACTCCCAGTATTGCTGAAACTACTTAAATTTGCCTGGATGAATTCTATTGTCTCAAGCTTCTATGTCTTTGTACCTGTCACATGACCCTCACCCATACCTTTTACCAGAGTATCTCATACTTTTCATGTGACACTTAACGTGGGCATCATCTCCTCTGTGAAGCTTGTCTAAACTTCCAGCCTATCCATTTCCAATTCTGGGTCATGTTTCCTCCCTCTTTTAGACTACCACAGCCTATATCCTCTCTCTTATCTCAGCACTGTTCACAATGTGTCTTCAGTGTATGCCACCTCTACCAGCCTAGAAGCTCCCCTAGCAAGGGACATTTTTGTATCTCTACCATAACCTAAGATAGAGATTTGGGATACAGTAGGTCTCAGTAATCATTGTTAAACTAAACTTATGGCTAGAAATGCATTGCCACTTACTCTCTTACCTTTGCACAGACTCTCCACCTTGGGCCAAAAGCCCCTGTCCCTTTATGCTGTCAGAACTCCAGGATGGGAAGAGCAAGATTGTGCAGAAGGCAGCTCCAGAAGTCCAAGAGGATGTGAAGACTTTCAAGACAGGTTGGAGTCAAGTGTTACCTCATCCAAGCTCTACTCCTAATGCTTGAACTCACTTCATCACAGTCCTGAGCTAGGCTAATTCTAGGTCAACTAGTATGCATCCCATGATGGGAAGTCCAGTATTTTCCAAGGAGACCATGGTAGGCAATGGCTTAGACAGTGCACTGAAATGTGCCCTCCCCAACACACATAAATGCAGAGGTTCTTGTAACTTTAAGCCATTAGTCTAAAATGAGCCCTCTAGAGCTCTGCCTCCTCTCTCCCAAGTGGTTAATGGATTGCAACAGTCTGGGCTCCCACATTTAAGCAATACCACTCTACAACAATCTGGATTTGCATGAGAGTAAGTGTTGGAAGCAGGCACATCTTTTAAAAGTTTATGAAGCCCCAGGTCAACTCAATTGGTGCAGACTATTCAAGAAAATCACACTTGAAATATGGCCACACTATTGACATTTTTCATAGGCCCTTTTGGGATATCATTAAAAATAAAAATTTCAAATTTGAATTTTAATGACATTCAGAAAAGAAGAGTAAGGTACAATGTCCTGCATATACCTCTTACGTACAAGATTCAGGGCGGCTGCCCCAGTTACTTTACCCAAGGGAAAATTCTAATGGGGGAAAATGTAATACCTTATGGAAAGTGCCTGACACTAAAGTTTCCACTTGGTGAGATGAGTGGGGGCTCACTTTGCAGAATATCTCTTCTCTCTACAGGCTTCTCTACTTCATAAACTTGAATTTTCATGTTGTATTGAGTTTAAAGAGGACAGCACATGCTTTCTTTTTTTCTCCCCTCTATTCATGGCCAATGAATCTCACACTCTCTGTCAGACCTGCCCAGATCCACGGCCTCAACCAGCCTGAGAAAGCCATTCTCCAATCCCCAGGAGCTAGAGCTAATTTCAGAGAAGGTCACACACCTGGTTCAGAACAACATGATTGGTGAGTTTGTTCAGGTGGAAATAAAGAGGGGTAGGAATGTGGAAGGAGTGCTAAAGGGGCTTCTGAAACAGTAGAAGAAATTTCAAGGAAGTACTTTGAAACCAAAGGGAGTCTGGGTTTAAATTTTAATTTAAAACTTGCTGGATCAATGTTCTTTGGCAAGTAAGTCAGTTTCTTTTAGTGGAATTTTAATGCTTGCCTCAACAGGTTATCATGAGGAAGAAATAAAATTAGATTTATTGAAGTGTTTCTAGCTGTTTTGAGGCCTCAGTAAATACTACATTTATTCCTATTATTTCTTCTTCATACTCCCTCAAAAATTCATCTTTTACTGATAGCCTTTTTCCCTTTTCCCCTTTCTTGTATGTGTTTATATTGATTATTCATAATGCAATTTGCCTTTTTCTAATATAAAAGGAAGATGATTCATTGTATTTTTCAACAGATATAGGAAAATATAGAGGGGAATTTAAATCACTCAGACTTCCACCATCCACTATTAACTTTTCATATTTTTTCCATATATTTTTCCATGACTAATAACACACACACACACACACACACACAGACATACCTCCTATGCTTCCTTCTACATACATGTTTTTATTAGAAATGTGATTTTATTCTACTGGTTTTGTTATCCTTTTTTTTTTTTTTTGGAGTTCAATTTGCCAACATATAGCATAACACCCCGTGCTCATCCCATCAAGTGCCCCCCTCAGTGCCCATCACCCAGTCACCCCACCCCCCGCTCACCTCCCTTTCCACCACCCCTTGTTCTTTTCCCAGAGTTAGGAGTCTCTCATTGGTTTTGTTATCTTGCTTTGTTTACCTAACAGTATGTCATGGGCATCATTTCATGGCCCTAAGCATAGAGATGCATAATCATTATTTAATGGTTGAATGGTTCTATAAGCATGGATGCAACATCGTTCAGTTAATCAAGCATCTATAATGCAGGTTATTATTTTCAATTTTTTGTGCTTTATTCTGATTTATAGTGTATGTTTTATTTTATGTACATATAAAGGTACTCAAATATAATACATAATATTATCTTAGACCCATAATGGTTATACTAGAGATTATTTAGCTATTCCTCTATTGAGTTGCTTCCAACTTTTCCTACTACAAATAGTGGTGCAACAAAAAACTCTGAGTGTACCTCAGCATGGACATAGGTAGGGTTTTTTTTTTCTCTAGGATAGCATTAAGAGGTGAAAAATCTTAGGGTGTAAGGTTGTGTACATTTTTAACATTAATAAACATTGCCAGTTAGCCCTCCAAAGTGGTGTACTAGTTATCAAAGAGAGTATTCATATTCTCACACCCTCTCTAGCACTTGATATCATCAGACTTTTACATCTTTATCAATATGGGCGAAAATTTGATTTTGCAGTTTGCTTTTCCTTAAGAATCTTCTACATTTATTAAATTTTCTATTTATATTCTTTGCCCATTTTTCTAGTGGGTTTAAAAGTTTTCATAGTAAGTTTTTAGAGGTGTTTTTCTTTTTAGAGAGGGAGAAAGGGGGGCTCTGAAGGAGAGGGAGAATCTTAAGCAGGCTCCATGCCCAACACAGAACCCAAAGCAGGGCTCAATCTCACAATCCTGAGAGCATGACCTGAGACAAAATCAAGAGTCAGATGCTTCACTGACTGAACCATCCAGAACCCAAATTTTTCAGAGTTAAAAAAAAAGTTCTGGATATCAATCATTTTTTTCTGTTAAAAATACTGCAAATATTTCTCTAGGTATGCCAGTATTTGCATTTTAAAAATTCTTGATACATATTTCTAAACATCCCTGCAGCAAAGATGTTACCAGTTTATATCCCTACCACATCAGTTGTCATCTGCAACAATCATGATTTCTGTCTCATGTTTAACAAGTCCATTGGCACACGTTGTTTCCATTTATCCTGAAAATGTATTGCTCCATTTGATAGTAGTAGCAGTTTTGAAAGTAAACTCTAGGTTACTTATTTGTAGGCCAGTTTCTTGCTGCATAACCTTGGTCAAGTTACCTAACTTGTCTATGCTTCCATCTCCTCATCTGTAAAATGCAAATACTAACAAAACTCTCCACATAGGGCTGTTACGAGAAATACAAGAAATAATATTTATAAAGTTCCTAAGAGAAGGCATTACATATAATAGGCACTCATTAAATGTTGGTTATAATAATATAATTAAATATTAGCTGCTGCTACTACTACTACTACTACTACTACTACTACTACTATAATTGTAATAATACTACTATGTACCAGACATTAATTTGGCTGTATTACATTCTGTTTATCATCAAATGCTCGCAATTCTCCAAGAAGGTATTATTAGCCCCATTCTACAGGTGAGGAAATTAAAACTAAGAGAGAGGATTCATGACTTGCTCAAGGTCACATAACTAGGAAGTGGCAGAGCAATGACTAGAAACCAGATCTGTTGATACTGTTTCCACTAAAACTAGAAGTAGTGATTTCAGCAAGAAGGCAACCACAATAATCTTAAAAAAAGAGAGATGACCCTGCCAGGGGCAGTAAATCTGACTGAATGTATGAATAATTTACTGAGCGACTGAGCAATTGAGAAAGCAAAGGAATCACTGAATGAAGTCATGGAGAGTTACTGTGGCTCAGTAAGTTGATGACTGATCAAATAAATGAATAAATGGAAAGAGAACTGGAGAACTCAAAATCAACTACGTGGATAAAATATGGACTAATCAGGAAGTGATTTAAAAATGAATTCTTTTCATCTCCATTTCTACTTTGGCAGGAAACCATGTTTTTGGTTATGACCAGTTTTTTAGGCACAAGATCATGGAGAAGAAACAGGACCATACCTACCGTGTGTTCAAGACTGTAAATCGCTGGGCTGATGCATACCCTTTTGCCCAACACTTCTCTGAGGCATCTATGGCCTCAAAGGACGTGTCAGTCTGGTGCAGTAATGACTATCTAGGCATGAGCCGGCACCCTCGGGTCTTGCAAGCTACACAGTGAGTAGTAAGATCTGGGCCATGAGCTGTGGGGACACATACAAAAAAGAATCAAAGCCACACATGGATGGGAAAAGCAGAGTGGCAGTGGAAAACTGAGTTCCACCTACCACCCCTTTTATCCATGGTCTTCCAGCGTATCTAACCCTCAAATATGAACCATGTCAGTCAACAAACCATGATTTCCAAATTATTGATTGTCCAGTTCTATGGAGAAGATGGACTCTTACTCTGGTTACAGAATGAATATTGCTAGAGATAGTGTGTGACATCCTCTAGAAGGTCTTCCTAGCTGTTCAACTATCTTCTCCCTCCATCCCTGAGTGCCATCCTCCTGAGAAGGAGGACCCATATCTCCTCATTGTGTCAATCTTGCCCTCTATTTGATTACATAGGGCACAGCTCATATAGGATAACTAAATCAACACTGACCTCCATCAACGAAGAGAAACCTGCCCAGTTCCTTGGTACCTGACAAGGGTTTTTCCCTCCCCTTGTCCTCCCTCTGTTTTCTCCTGGCCAGGGAGACCCTGCAGCGTCATGGAGCTGGAGCTGGTGGTACCCGCAATATTTCAGGTACCAGTAAGTTTCATGTGGAGCTGGAGCAGGAGCTGGCTGAGCTGCACCAAAAAGATGCAGCCCTGCTTTTTTCTTCCTGCTTTGTGGCGAATGACTCTACTCTCTTCACTTTGGCAAAGATCCTGCCAGGTAAGCCTAGGGCCTGAGTTCTGTTCAAGGTTGGAATCTTGCACTGTAGCATGCAGTCTCCTTGCCTTCATCATCTTTTCCCTCTATTCTGAGTTCACTTGCTCCCATTGCCCTTCCTTCTTACCTTCTTCCTTCTTACGTATCCTCAACACTGGATGACTATATCCCTCTCATTTCTCCCCTTCTTTAGTTAGGCTGAAGAATACTACTAAGGAACATTGCTCAACTCCACAGAAGAGTAACACTGTAAATTTATCACCCCCTCCAAACTTAACTGGGCCCATAACACCCATAAATACTTCTTTGGTGTCTCCATACTAGCTTTTTTCAAACACTCTTCTATTTTAAAACCTGTGACTATCTCTTCCTTCATTCTTAGCAAATAACCTCACATCTCACATTGCAAAGAAAACAGAAGCCACCAGAAACTCTTTTAGCTTAAAGCCATCAAACCTACAAACTTATCTGATTTTTCATCTACCCTTCTTTCATGCTTTCCTTTTACAATTTGAAGGCACATCTCTTCTGCCTAAAGCCAATCCTTTCACTGTGTAGTAGATCCCATCTGCACTTAATCTTCTCAATCTCCCACTCTCTAGCTAATAATGTCCTCAATTCATATGCCTATTGTCATTCAATCACATCCCCGACCACAGATGAATATAATTTTCCACCTTCTCCATGCCAATCCTAGGCACATATAATTACTCAGGTAGAATCCAGTAAAAATTCATGGTCCCAAACTTGTACCAGGTCCTCTATGCTGTCTAGCGATCCTGTTTCCAAGATCAGCCTTCCAAATCTCCAGGGCAGTTTTGCAACACCCCTCCCCCCATTCTGCTCAGCCTTCCCACACTTCCACCTCACCCTCAACCACAGCAAATAACTTCACCTCCTTCCTCACTGAAAATAGAAGTTCTCAAGTAGCAATGTCCTCAACTCTTTAACACAAACAATACAAACTCACAAACATCCCTACATGTACTCCTCACTTTTTCTCTCCTGTCACAATGAAAGAGGTGCCCTGTTTCTTGTTGACTTATCCTTTTGCTGGTGCTCTGTGTCTCATTCCCCTCCACCTCCTCAGAAAATTTGATCTATCACTTCCTTCTCTTCTTCTTGCATCTTCAGCCTCTCCTCTTTCAACATGCTAAATTCTCTTTCATCTAAAAAAGAAAAAAGTCATCTCATCACTATCTAGCTACTGCCCTATCCCCTTCCTATAATAGACCAACTGCTTGAGAGAAGTCTCTACACTTGCTATCTACTTCCTTACTTCCTGTTGATTCTTCAGCACACTGTAAACATTTCTACTGTTTCTGAGAAACTTTTTCTGAGAGCATACATAACCCCAACTAAATCCCAATACCTTTGGGAATTTTTTCAGTGAACATCCTCCTCAACCATTAGAATTAAACTTCTTTCCATTTCTTCTACCACCATCCTAGCTTAGACCAACATCATTTTCTTGATTTCACCTTTGCCCTCCTATATTCTGTTCTTCACAACAGTCAGAATAATATCTTTATAAATGCAAACTTATCTTTGTTACCCCCTGCCCCAAACTCTTTAATATATTCCCATTGCCCTTAAGACCAAACCTAAACTTTTTATCATGGCTTCTAAAACCCTCAATAATCTAGCTTCTACCTACCTCTTCAGCATCATCTTTGATACTCCTCCTCTCATTCTTTTGTTCAGTAATATATTCATTTACTCACTTATAAATCAGTAATTTGTTTATCCATCAATTAATTAAAAAAATGTTTAATTAGCATCTACTGTGTACTTAGATTTATACTGGGTACCAGAGACAGAAAGATAAAATATGTTATTTCTTTCAGTTTTGTTGGTTATTTCCTTCACTGTGCAGAAGCTTTTAATTTTGGTGAATTCCTAATACTTTATTTTTGCCCTTTTTTCCCTTGCCTCAGGAGACATATCTAGTAAGAAGTTGCTATACCCAATGTCAAAGAGGTTACTGCCTATGTTCTCCTCTAGGATTTTTATGGCTTCAGTTCTCAAATTTAGGTCTTTCATTTGTTTTGAATTTATTTTTTGTATGGTATAAGAAAGTTCAGTTCTTCTTTTGTATGTTGCTGTCCAATCTTCCTAACACTATTTTTTTAAGATTTTACTTATTTATTCATGAGAGACACAGGGGGAGAGAGAGGCAGAGACACAGGCAGAGGGAATAGCAGGCTCCATGCAGGGAACCCAAAGTGGGACTCGATCCCAGGACTCCAGGATCATGCCCTGGGCCAAAGGCATGCGCTAAACCGCTGAGCCACCCAGGCATCCCCCCATCCTTTTTTTTTTTTTTTCCTAACACCATTTGTTGAAGAGTCTTTTTTCCCATTGAATATTCTTTCCTGCTTTGCTGAAGATTAATTGACCCTACAGTTGTGGGTTCATTTCTGGGTTTTCTATTCTGTTGCATTGATCTATGTGTCTATGTTTGTGCCTGTACCATACTGTTTTAATCACTACGGCTTTGTGGTTTTTTATTGGAGTTCAATTTGCCAACATACAGTATAACACCCAGTGCTCATCCCGTCAAGTGCCCCCCTCAGTGCCCATCACCCAGCTTTGTAACACCACTTGAAGTCTGGAATTGTGACACCTTCGCCTTTGCTTTTCTTTTTCAATGTTTCTTTGGTTATGGGGGGTCTTTTGTAGTTCTATACAAATTTTAGGATTGTTTGTTCTAGCTCTGTGAAAAAATGCTATTGATAGAGATTGCATTAAATGTGTAGATTGCTTTGGGTAATATAGACATCTTAATAATATTTGTTCTTCCAACGCTTGGGCATGGAATGTCTTTCCATTTCTTTGTGTCATCTTCAATTTCTTTCATCAGTGTTTTATAGTTTTCAGAGTAGCAGTCTTTCACTCTTTTATTAGGTTTATTCCTGGGTATCTTACTGTTCCTGGTACAATTGTAAATGAGATCAATTCCTTAATTTCTCTTTCTGCTGCTTCATTATTAGTGTATAGGAATGCAACAGATATCTGTACCTTTATTTATATCCTGTCACTTTACTGAATTGATTTATCAGTTCTAGCAATTTTTTGTGGAGCCTTTGGGTTTTCTATATAAAATATCATGTCATGTGTAAATCATGGAAGTTTTACTTCTTCCTTATTGATTTGAATTCCTTTTATTTCTTCTTGTTGTCTGATTGCTGTGGCTAGGACTTCCAGTACTATGTTAAATAACACTGTCAAGAGTAGACATCCCTGTCTTGTTCCCGACCATACAGGAAAAGCTCTCAGTTATCCCCCACTGAGGATGATATTGGCTATGGGTTATTCATATAAGGCCTTTATTATGTTGAGATATGCTCCCTTTAAACCTACTTTGTTGATGGTTTTTATTATAAATGGATGTTGTGCTTTGTCAAATGTTTTTTCTACATCTATTGAAATGATCAGTTGGTTCTTATCCTTTCTTTTATTAATGTGGTATATCACATGGATTTGTAAATATTGAACCACCTTGAAAACGAGGAAAAATTCCACTTGATCATGGTGAATAATTTTTTAAAAAATGTATTGTTGGATTTAGTTTGCTTGTATTTTATTGAGAATTTTTCCATCTATATTCATCAGGGATATTGGCCTGTAGTTCTCTTTTTTAGTGGAGTCTTTATCTGGTTTTGGTATCAGGGTAATGCTAGTCTCATAGAATGAATTTGGAAGTTTTCCCCTCTTTTCATTTTTTGGAACAGTTTGAGAAGAATAGGTATTAACTCTTCTTTAAATGTTTGGTAGAGTTTGCCTGTGAAGCCATCTGGCACTGGACCCTTGTTTATTTGGAGTTCTTCTATTACTAATTCAATTTATTTGCTGGCTATTTGTCTGTTCAAGTTTTCTATTTCTTCCTGTTTCAGTTTTGGTAGTTTATAATCAACAAAAGTAAAAGGCAAGGGATCCCTGGGTGGCTCAGCGGTTTAGCACCTGCCTTCCGCCCAGGGCATGATCCTGGAGTCCTGGGATCTAGTCCCGCATCAGGCTCCCTGCATGGAGCCTGCTTCTCCCTCTGCCTGTGTCTCTGCCTCTCTCTCTCTCTCTCCTCTCTCTCTCTATCTCTGTCTCTCCCTGTCTCTCATGAACAAATAAATAAAATTTTTAAAAAGTAAAAGGCAATCTATGAAATGGAAAGGATATTTGCAAATGATATATCTGATAAAGAGTTAGTATCCAAAAATATAAAGAGCTTATAAAACTCAACATCCAAAAAACTATTAATCCAATTTAATAAGTGGGCAGAAGTCATGAATAGACATTTTTCCAAGAAGATATACAGATGGCCAACAAACACATTAAAGGGTGCTCAATATCACTGATCATCAAAGAAATACAAATCAAAACTACAAATAACATCTGTCATTAACATATAAGTGTTTGTAAACTTATGTGTAGAAGGATATGGGAATAGATGTATATTTAACTCATTGAAGCTATATTGTGTATAATGTATATTTCAAGGAGCATCTTCTTTCACTAAGATATTAGTGTTTATAAATGTATTTGTAGAAGCATATGGGAATAGCCATATGCTTAACTCATTGGAATTACACTGTGTGTAAAGAATGTGTCCTTCAAATACCATCTTCTTGCATTAACAACAACAAAATTGTGTGATTCTTGCTCTCAACAAACTCCAAATCTACTTTCCTTCATGGCAGGTCCCCTAGAAAGTCATGCCTGATTTTCTCAGTTAGAAGTGATAGCTTACTCTAATGAAACTCCAGAATTCCTTGATGGCAGTGCAATTTGGGGGGAGCCAAGAATCAATCCCCTCCACCAATATCCCACCTCTACCTGTCCTCCCATATTTGTTCAGTGAAAAGCTCTATATTCCTCAGGTCCTAGGGAAAGGTCTTCCCCTTTGTAGACCTTAGCTTCCTCACTTATAACAGTTAAAGAACTGAACTCCATGTTTACTAATGTTCTGTTCTTTTTTTTTTTTTTTTTATAAAGAGATTTTTTTTTTTAAATTTTTTATTTATTTATGATAGTCACAGAGAGAGAGAGAGAGAGAGGCACAGGCACAGGCAGGGGGAGAAGCAGGCTCCATGCACCGGGAGCCCGATGTGGGATTCGATCCCGGGTCTCCAGGATCGTGCCCTGGGCCAAAGGCAGGCGCCAAACCGCTGCGCCACCCAGGGATCCCCTAATGTTCTGTTCTGCTCTGACATTCCATGAGCTTATGATTCAAATAGAAAATCTTATAAGTATCTACCCTGTAACTATAAGCAGAAGAATGATACCTGGAAGAGGTCGGATTTCATCTAGGCCAGAAAGAATATAGTATCAGTCCAAGTCAACAAGTCAAGTCCCATTCCCTGGGATAACTCCTCTCCAAGGCTTGATCTTATGTATCTGGGAACCCAGACCCTGCCCTCAAGAAACTCTAGAGCTTCTTGGGAAATTAAAATTTCGTCTACCCCCAAGGTAGTCAGTGCCAGATCAGGCTAGAAATGATTGAAGGGAAGGGTGTAGGGGTCAGAATTTCAGGGCAGGGGATTTCTTTCAAGGGAGGAAGAGGTGTTGCAAAGGCTTCCAGAGGAGACGGAAGCAGAACAGGGTCTTCAAAGGGATGGCTGGCTGGCTCTCTACCCCTGTTAGGTCAGCCCTGAGGTTGAAGTGGAAATACTGGAACAGAAGCTTAAGGAATATGCGTCTGGTTCTTCAGGTTGTGAGATTTACTCAGATGCAGGGAATCATGCTTCAATGATCCAAGGTATTCGCAACAGTGGAGCAGCGAAGTTTGTCTTCAGGCACAATGACCCTGACCACCTGAAGAAACTTCTAAAGGAATCCAATACTAGGACACCCAAAATTGTGGCCTTTGAGACTGTTCACTCCATGGATGGTATGTATATAATAAAAACCATGGTAGCAATGATAATAGCTGACATGTATAGAATTTGTTTATATGCCAAGCAAAATTATTAGTATTTTATTTTATTTTTTTAAATAATAAATTTATTTTTTATTGGTGCTCAATTTGCCAACATACAGAATAACACCCAGTGAAATTATTAGTATTTTAGACATATTAATTGGCTTAATCTTCACAATAATTCTATGGAGTAAGTTCTATTATTTCTATTTATTTACATGGGGAAACTGAGACACAAACAAATAAAGTAACTTGCTCAAGGTCATACAGCCAGTAAATGCCAAAGGATAAAAGCAGCTATTATACTGATTTTACAGGTTAAGAACTGATGTTCAGAGACAGTACCCAACTTGTTTTGGTTGACTCAGTAAATTGGTGCCAAAGTATTTGTACCCTAGAAAGTATTATTCCAATTCCTTCACATAACACTCCCTCCATTAGAAATGCTATGAAATCAGTCATTCTAGTGTCTGGTTTCTGCAATGAAAAATTTTAAGAACCATTGCCTGGGAGTTCTTTCAGGGTCCAGTATGAAGCATTGGAATCAAAACATGTTTTCAAGTGAGAGAGACCTGGGTTCAAATCCCACCTCTGGCACTTACTTGTTCTATGATCTTGGGTAACACCTCAACTCCCTGAGTCTCAGTTTTTCCCAACATAAAATATCTAGTAGTAAGAATTAGACAATGGAAGTCATTCCATTTATTATTATCTAAATAGAAATAAATGACCTTACCCTCCTACCTCTTTTCTTCCCCCAACTGAAACAATGTCCAAACACTCTACTGCTACCTATCTTGAGCAGAAATCATGTGTTTTAGACATTGCCTTGTGGATTTATTAAATAAACACTTCTCACTTCATTTCAATTTGTTGTTTTTCCAACTGAAATAAAGGAGAGTCCATAGTATTACTTGATTTGGCTAACAGTCATCAGTAACACATAACTGTGATGCACAGGCTATGGAACCAGGCTATCCATGTTCAGATCCCAACATGACAGCTTACTAAGCTAGGGCAATTTTCTTAATTGCTCTGTGTCTCAGGGTTTTCTTTATTTTTCTTTCTTTCTTTCTTTCTTTATTTTTTATTTTTTGTAAAATGGGGGTTATAATAGAGTAGCCGTGAGAATTTAGTTGATATATGTGAAAAATTTATTATTGTGCCCACTCCCACATTTCTACAACTAGCAACAAAGTAAAACTATCCCATGATTATATTTCTACTGCTGAGACTACTGTAATTCATTATGTCTTTAGTGGAAACCATGTTGGGATCATTTTACTTCCTTACATTTGTAAATGAACGGCTCCTTATTTTGTTGGTGGATACTACTTAAACTATCAATTTGAGGGCTAAATTTCTTCCATTGAAATGATGCTGGAGCCATTTCGCTATTTGTCTTGAGCTCCACCTATTGTGATTTTCTCCCCTCATGTTGTTCTGAATTGCTCACATTTTTTAATCCTGGTTTGGAGCCCCAGTTTCCACCTGAAGAACTTTCTTCTATATTCCAACTCCCTGCACCTCAGCATTTTCCAGATGGAGAATGACAGAAAGTATGAGTTCTTATATATGCAGAGTGGCCACAAAGTCAATAGATGAGATTCACAGCCATTTGAAGACATTATAGACAATTATCAGCATAGAAGATGTCCAGAATAACATAGGAAAATGGTAAGTCTGTATGAAAAATAGTGAGGAGCAAACATTACTTCTAATTCTTCCATCCAATAGATTGAGACTGAGCCTGTGGGAGGGCTCCTTCAGGTAATAACATTGACAGAGATGAGAGAGAAATGCATTCCCACAGAGACACAGAAAAAACAGAGGCTCAAAGAAACTCAGAAAGAGGGATGCCTGGGTGGCTCAGTGGTTGAGCGTCTGCCTTCTGCTCAAGTGGTGATCCTGGGGTCCTGAGATCAAGTCCTGCATCTGGCTCTTCACAGGGAGCCTGCTTCTCCCTCTACCTATGTCTCTGCCTCTCACTCTGTGTCTCTCATGAATAAATAAAATCTTTTTTTTTTTTTAAAAAAGAAGAGAAACTCAGAAGCATATAGGTACAGGGAAAGAAAGTCTGAAGCAGAGAGAGAGGTAGCCTCTCTCTCTGTGTGTCTCTCATTGATAAATAAATAAAATCTTAAAAAAAATAGTGACAGAAATCCAGAAAAACGGAGACAGGGATGACCAGTGCAGTATAAAGATATTGACAGGCTTCCAAAAGCACCTGCCTGAGGGGATGAGTTGGCTCTGAAATCAGGACTGCATTAACCTGGAGGAAAAAGTTACTTTTTCTTTTTTTTTTTAAAGATGTTATTTATTTATTCATGAGAGAGAGAGAGAGAGGCAGAGACACAGGCAGAGGGAGAAGCAGGCTCCATGCAGGGAGCCCGATGTGGAACTCGATCCTGGGACTCCAGGATCACGCCCCAGGGCCAAAGGCAGGCGCTAACCCACTGAGCCACCCAGGGATCCCCCAAAAGTTACTTTTTCAATTTATTAAAACAAAGGCATCAAATGGGCCAGTGCCAACACAAAGTGGAAATACACAGACTTGTGGGAGTGAAGAAAGGAAGCAAAGAGAGGCTGGAAAATGGCTTAAACAAGAAGATAGATACTGTCAGAAGTAAAAATAGAAACACAGAGGCAGGCCTTGATTACAAACTAGGGAAAATACACACACACACACACACACACACACACACACACACACACACACACCTTGAGTGGGCATGAGGTGGAGGCAGTCAACAAATTTAAGGAAGTTTGAAATAGTCCCAGCCGAGTATGCACATCCTCGCCCTTTTCCAACCCAAAATAGTTATGGGTCACAAATTCCACACTGGAGATGAGGCTGGGGAAGCATTGTGATCTCCTACCTTTTTCCTTGGCTTTTCTCAGGTGCCATCTGTCCCCTTGAGGAGTTGTGTGATGTGGCCCATCAGTATGGGGCTCTGACTTTCGTGGATGAGGTTCATGCTGTAGGGCTATATGGACCCCAGGGTGCTGGGATTGGGGAGCGTGATGGAGTTATGCACAAGATTGACATTGTCTCTGGAACTCTTGGTGAGTGCCTTGGGATGCCCTTATATATAATCCAGTAAGATCCTTTCCTTCCTCCTCCCCAAAGCTATAGAAGTTATTTGGATAGAACTCATAGCCTCAGGCTATGGAACTCTTGGATTCCCTCCTCCCACTCCTACCCCACTGTAGAGTTGCTGAGAAAGTCTGGGAGGGGTTTTTGAGAATAACCCTAAGTAGGGCCAAATAGCCAGGTTCAAGTCAGTACATGGAGAGTTGTAGTTCTAAATTCCTCCCCCACTCCAGCCCCAACCTTCATTTTAGTTCCACTTTTGGGACTAACCAGCTAAAGGTCCCCACCCAGCTACCACCTATCTCATCACTGCATGTGGCAGGCCTTGGAAGTCCTATCTCAAAGCAGCAGAACTATCAGCTGTCTGTCCTGTCATGGACAAGAGAGATAAGCAGAGGTCTGGGAAAGGATCTGGAACTCCAGCTTCTGGTGCACATCTTCATGTTTATCTGGACATAATCCTGTCCCTTTAGAGACTAATTATGGGCTCTGTGCATATCCTCCCCCCATTATCTCCAGGTAAGGCCTTTGGCTGTGTGGGTGGCTACATCGCCAGCACCCGTGACTTGGTGGACATGGTGCGCTCCTATGCTGCTGGCTTCATCTTTACCACTTCACTGCCTCCCATGGTGCTCTCTGGGGCTTTAGAATCTGTGCGGCTGCTCAAGGGAGAGGAAGGCCAAGCCCTGAGGCGAGCCCACCAACGCAATGTCAAGCACATGCGCCAGCTACTAATGGACAGGGGCCTTCCTGTCATTCCCTGCCCCAGCCACATCATCCCCATCCGGGTGAGAGCCCCACCCTGACCATTACCCTACCCACTTATCTTTTCTGGAGCCCTCCACACCCAGCAAACCAACACTTGCTCCTCTGATCAATTCTTTACTTTTCTGTTAACTACCCTCATTTCCAGCTATGTTATCCTTTTTGAAAAATCATCAGCCATTCTGGATTAGTCACCTCTTTCTGCATTAGCTATTATCTCATGATTATTAGACTGTCCTGACCCTCACAATATTGGGTACCTGTGACCTATAATTCACTGTTTTTGAAACTGTGGGTCAAGACCACTAGTGGCAAAATCAGTTTAGCAAGTTATGACTAGTATTAAAAATTAAAATAGAATTGAAAATGTTGTAATACATCACAAATAGAAAAGGTAATATTTTATGAAAAATGTGTTTCAGTTTTATACATATGTATATGCACACATATGTGATATATGTGGATGTATAATCAGTCATGATATGAAACATATTTCTTAAAAAGAGTTGAAGTAAAAAATATTGAAGTCAGAAAATAGAAAGTCAAAAACCATGGGACAAGGTACTATTTTGGATTCCCAATCATGTTTGTTTACTGCCTTTAAAAATGAACTGCTACTTCTTTCTTAACATCTATTTGTGTGTGTCAGTATGTCAGAGTGTGGTAAAGACACTTTTTTTGTGACGGTTTTGTGAATGAGAAATAGTCACTGCTTGGGCTAATTCAATATTCCTTTTTGGGGATATTGGGAGACTATTTTTGTTTTTATTATTTTTTTTTTTATTGGAGCTCAATTTGCCAACATATAGCATAACACCCAGCGCTCATCCCATCAAGTGCCCCCCTCAGTGCCCGTCACCCAGTCACCCCAACCCCCACCCACCTCCCTTTCCACCGCCCCTTGTTCATTTCCCAGAGTTATGTGTCTCTCATGTTGTCACCCTCACTGATATTTCCCACTCATTTTCTCTCCTTTCCTTTATTCCTTCGCTATTTTTTATATTGCCTAAATGAATGAGACCATATAATGTTTGTCCTTCTCCAATTGACTTACTCCACTCAGCATAATACCCTCCAGTTCCATCCACGTTGAAGCAAATGGTGGGGAGACTATTTTTGAATTTTTTAAAATTAACCCAATGACAACACCCCAGAGGTAGCTTGGGGAGGGTTCACCTTCTTACTCAGAACGAACTCAAGTTAACATACTATCTAGGTAAAACCAGTGTGCTTGCTCTGCAAATACTTTCAAGACCAGGTACCTAGCACCACCTCCATCCCAAACTCTTCAAATTTAATTGTTGCCTCTGAGCAACTCCTTGATAGAAATTCTGGAGCTGCCACTAAGCCCTTTCTGAAAAAAAATCTGTCTCAAACTTCAGTGATGTTCATTGAACTGCCTCCCTCCACCTGTTCAATGGAACTTTGATAGTGGGGCCAGGGTAGCAGATACTGACACGCTTTTCTCCTGAGCCCAGGTGGGTGATGCAGCACTGAACAGCAAGATCTGTGATCTCCTGCTCTCCAAGCATGGTATCTATGTGCAGGCTATCAACTACCCAACTGTCCCCCGAGGTGAAGAGCTGCTGCGTCTGGCACCCTCCCCTCACCACAGCCCTCAGATGATGGAAGACTTTGTGCGTAAGTCCTCAACATAGGTGTCTATAGCACTCTCTTTCCCTTCAGCCCCAGGATCTGAATAAGTTGAGGGAATGAATTCCATTCAGTTTAAAAGTATATTTCCAGAATATCTATTGTGTGCCAGACTCTAAACTGGGGTAATAAAAGGATGAGAAACACTTTCTAGATTCATAAAGTTCCAATTCAGATGAGCCATTGCAGACACAAACAATGACTGTAAGAGGTGATCAAATTTCAACAAAGAGTGCATCAGAGAATTGTGGAAACAGAGAAAAGAGGCCTGACCCAACACGCAGGATTCAAGACAGGCTTCCTAGTGGAAGTGACACCTGAGCTGAATTTTATAAGGAGAGTGGTATTGGACCAAGAGAATAGTGTGGAAGTGGTATTCCTTGAAGAAGGAAGAGCATAAAGAAAGGCAAAGAGAATGATGTGAACTAGCCTGAGATATATCAAGAACAACAAGCAGGTGTTACTGAGATGTAGAGTAGTAGGAATGGAGTAGAGGAAGGAAGTGCCAACCTATGAGTCTACAAAGACAACACAAGACAGGGATTGGATTGAGAGGTTTGTAGAGCTACAGAGTAGCTTGGGTTTTATCCTGAATGATGCCAGTTTAGTCAATTCACCTAAAGTTTACTGGATTCCCACTGGATGCAGTTTTTAGCACAGGGCCTGGCATAGAGCCAAGTGTTCATTCCAAGTCTGTTGGACAAAAGACATGTAGGCAGCTGACAGTCTAGAAAAGGAGACAGACATAGACATAGACAGTACTGGTCCAGGGTGATGAGCTACAGTGCTCTGGGAGCTGGAGAGAGTAATCACTCATGGCTAGAGAAAGTAGGAAGTGTGAAGTTAGGAAGGTTTAGTGGGTGAGGAAGTTCTTGTGCTGCACCTTGAAGTACATATGGTATAGTGCAAGGGCATTCCAGAATAAGGAAATTCTGTGAGCAAGGACCTAGAGATGGGTAAACAGAAGACATGCATTGGCAATAGTCATTCTGTTTGGGGCATAGGTAGCATGAGAATTCAAGGAAGATAAGATAGGTAGGTGCTATTCATTCAAAAATGTTAATTAATGCTAGCCAACATTTATTAAGTACTTACCATGTGCCAAGCACTGTTCTAAACTTTTTGCATGTATTAACTCATCTAATACTCATCAGACCGAGATGCTATTATTAGCATTTCCATTTTATATATGCGGAAATTGAGGCATCAAAATATATAGTAACTGGTCAACCAAGGTCACACAGCTATTGGATTTGAACTGGGAAGTCTGTCTCTACCTCTACAGTCAAAACCAGTAGTCAGGTCCACTGCCTGAGCTGATGATCCAGACTCCTGGACCTTTTGCTCAGTCCTCTAAGTTGCTCTGGCCTTTAATTATGGAGCCCTCAGTATTCCATTCTCTGAGTGTCCACTTATGCTGAGCTTTGCAGTAAAGAAATATGACAGGCATTTACCATGCCTCCACCAGTCCTTTAAGCCCACAGTCAACCCATCCTGAAATCCTACAAATGGTCTCTACAGTCTCTCTCAAATATGTTTTTTGCTATTGCCAGTTTTTGAATACACGTCAATGTGATTTCTTCCTAATTTTCCTGCTTCTCCCTTGATCCCTTCTGTTCTCCAGAGTGACCATCAGAGGGATTTTTCTTAAACATCTGACTATATACTTCCCTTACATAAACCTCTTCCTGTTTCCCATTTGCCTAGACTAGAGCAGTGGTCTCCTATGTGAGGTATGCAAGATGACCCATACGGCGAGGCAGGTCATTAGAATTTTTCCTTTTTTTAATCTTAAAAATAGGAAATTAGACATAACGGACTGATCTTTAACATATAGACTGACAATTATACATGTATCAGTATATAAAAAACATACGTAAATTAGAGGCATGTGCTAAAATGTTTGTACTGATAGATTGTACAGTCCAAAATTTAGAGACCACTGGCCTGTAGAAGTTGAAGCTCCTTGGCATGGCATTCAATGCCTTAAACATGGTGAACTCTATGCCCTCACCTGTTTTCTACATTCATTTTAGTTCTCCAGGTCCACTGAGTGACTTGTAAACCCCTTATTTTGCTCTACTTTCTTACCTCTGGTACTTTCCTCCCTTTTTATTGGAATGCCCTCCCTCACTCTTTCCTCTGGTGCACTTTTTTATCTTCTAGACTTAATTGGCCATCCTTTCATTCATTCTTCCAACAAATATTGAGTATCTACTGTGTGCTAGACACTGTTCTAGGTGCTGGGGATCCAGTAGTAAACCCTTCTGCAGCGTATATTCTAGAGGAAGGAGATAGTCAAAAACCTTTAAAAATAAGCAATGCATAAGCATGGTAGTTTTAAGTGTTATGGAAAAAATAGAGCAGGATAAGGGAATAGGAAGTGCTGGTAGGGAGGGGTTGGTTTGGAAGAGGGTTGTAGCATTAAATAGTGTTAAGACTAGAGATCATTGAGGGGACACTTGAGCAAAGCTATAAAGGTAAAGGAATTAGCTGGGCAGATATCAAAGGGAAGGTCATCCCAGGCAGAGAGATCAACCTAAGGCAGGAAGACCCTGTCAGTCACAGGAGTATTTCTTCTATACTTGAGGAATAGTAAGGAGATGATGTGGATAGAGTGGTATAAGCAAGAGGCAGAGATAGAAAATTGAGTAGTGAAGGGAAATGTGAGGCTACACTGTGTAAGGTATCCTCCCATTGGAAGGATTTTGGCTTCAACTCTGAAAGTCTTTTGAAGGATTTGAGCAGAAGAGGAACATAGTTGACTGAGGTTTTAACAGAACTGGTCCAACTTCTATGTTGAGAATAGACTGAAACAGAGAATGAGTGGAAGCAGAGAGATCCAACTGGGGGCTACTGTAATAATCCAAGAGAGGATAGTGATTTAAACCTGATGATGGCATTAGAGGTGAATGAGAAGTGGTCTAAATTTTGAAGGTGAAATCAGTAGTCATTTTCTAAAAGATTGGAAGTGTGGTAAGAGAGAAAGAGAAAAATAAAGATGGCTCTAAAATCTTTGGACTGAACTAGAACTGCCATCAACTGAGACACATGGGGAAGGCTGAAAGTAGACTTGGTGTAAGGCAGGGAGATCAGTAGCTCAGTTGTGCTCATGTGGTTAGAGATGTTGATTAAACATCCAGGTGGAGAAACAGAAAGGCAATTGGTATATACAGGTCTAGAATTCAGAAGAGGGGTCTGAGCTGAGATGAAAAGGTCAAAATCAACATATAAATATATTTATAGCCATGAGACTAAATAAGATCTCCCAGGGAGTAAGCATAAAAACAAGGTCAAGGACAGAGCCCTGGCACATACCTGAAGCATTTCCAATAATGGGGTCAGGTTCTCTCCTCTGGGTTCCCACCCACTCCAGAACACCCCCCATCCCAGGCTCACAGGTCACAAATGATGACACCGTATGGCTATTGTGTTATCTTCATTAGGCTGAGTTTTCAAGCAAATGGATTCACTTCTTGGGTCACAGTATGTCCCGTACTTAAGCAGTAGTCCAGGCCAGGCCAGTACAGCTTTAAGTTGTGTCAAAGGAGTGCTTCCCAATCTTGTATACATTACAGCACTCATACACAAATGGTAACATTCATAGCACACAATGGAGCAAAGGTTATTTCTGGTTCTAAGGTATCATAGAGGCTTGAGGGGATCATTATCTTGGCACATCTGTATTGTGACACTGGGATTAAGAAGACCTAATCTAACCAATTCTTTCCTTCCCCACCCCTACCACCTTTTAGAGAAGCTGCTGGTAGCCTGGACTGAGGTGGGGCTGCCCCTCCAGGATGTGTCTATGGCTGCCTGCAATTTTTGTCACCGGCCTGTACACTTTGAGCTCATGAGTGAGTGGGAACGTTCCTACTTTGGGAACATGGGGCCCCAGTATGTCACCACCTATGCCTGAGAAGCCAGCTGCCTCAGAGCCCCAACCCATGTGCACTTCACGTGGGACTGATCCTCTTCCTGTCCTCTGCTTTGTTGTGTGCCTCTAGCTGACTTCAGCCTGAAAATAAAGAACAAACTGCAGCATTTGTAGCCTTTTGTTAGACAGGAAACTGCATTATATCTGACTCCTTCAGACAAGTAGCAGAGCCATGAGGAAACCATAGGTCACTTGTTGGTCTGGCCAATCCATTGTACTAATAGGGACACTGATCCAGAAAGAAGAAAATGGCAGCCAAAAACCACACAGTGAGTAGCATACAGAGTTGGGACACTCAACAGGTTTATTTGAAATGGATTTTTCCCAATGGTTTCAACAAAAATCCAGGGATTGACTCTTTACTGGTAGACCTGGAAAATCTAGGCCCATGTAGCCCCAAAGCCAGGAGATGGAATCAGCCCTAAATGAACTGCTTGGAAGAGAAGAGTTCCTCAAACTTTGGAGATATTTTCCAGCAGACAGAATGGATGTCCTCAATCTGTTATCCTCTCCTCTCCACAGTACTTTATAGAACAGCATCTACCAGCTCTATTTTCCAAGGTGGGAAAGAGACTTGGCTATACCAAACAACTTTTTCAAGGCAACACTCCCAATCTTTCCAGATCATAGCACACAGAAAACATTTGCATAGCACACCTGCATGAACTAATGATACTACTTGCCTAGGAGGCACTCTCTCCTGACATTCGTGCTCTGCCTGGCAATTCTAGGGCCTTTTCTTTCCATCCTATAATCCATTTTGTGGCAGTTGTGGGACACACCAGTTGGGAAGCACTGGTTGAAAGCTATTCAAACCACCTGAGCTTTCTAACATACCACACTCACCTCCCTTGCTGATCCAACCTTAGCAGTGCAAGAATCCCTACAACTCAACAGAGCACCTTTATGGTGAGTACCATTCCTTCCTCTCCCCTTCCTAGGAGTTGTATCATCAGGCTATAGGCAGCTGGCAACCCGTGTTGAGATAATGTCTCTGATTCAACTTCATAAAGCACATTCAAAATGTCTACATGACATAGTGTGCTAAAACAAAAACACAGACTTTGTTTAGGCACAGATATATTTCTCAACAAGAAAGGGGTTTAAAATCAACTTCCTGGGACAATTGGTTCCTGTGCACTTCTGACAGGAAGGTGGGAAGTGGAGTGGAGAGCTGGGTCACATTATTAAGGAACAAGAAGCTCACCAATGAGTAGGAACTAGGCAGGAAGAAGAGAAAGAGAGGCCTTAAAGGAGGAAGAGAGAAAGGAAAGGGAAGGGTTCTTCAATAAGTAAAGAGGAAGAGGTGTCTTTGGGAAAGGAGGAATAGGCAGCTTAGGATGGAGCTGGCCTCAAATTACATACAGGGCTGATGATGCCAGACATCCCTAGGCCTGGGTTGGTTCAGCTGGGCCTGCTCCAGAGGAAGAAGTTACAGCGGGAGGAAGGGTCAGTGGGAGGACCCCGGGGCCTAGCACACATATAGAAGTGGCGGCCCAGATTGGGTCCCGGCTTCTTCACAGTTCGCATCACACATGGTTCCCTATGGCCCCCACAGAGGGGCATGGGCAAGGGCCCCCCAAGCAAAGACTTCCAAAAAGAGGTCTGTACCTCCTTCTCATCCTTGGCCTCTGAAGCACCGACTTGCCCTTCCACCACTTTGGCCATTACCTCCTCTTCTGGAGTCTTTGGGGTCATGAGGGCACCCATACTAGGAAGCTCCAAGTTAGGAGAAGCTTGGGGACGATTAGAGGATGGCTGGAAGTAGCTTGTCAGGCTTTTTTGGCCTCTGCTAGAGCCAGTTTGATTTGGCCGAAGCCTGGTTGAGCGCACACGGGCTTTGTTTTGGTGCATCTGTACCTGGGTTTGTTTGCCGAGTCGCAGCACTGATTGCTTGAACACAGGATCTTGTTTGTGATGAACTAGGAAGCGAAGGATCTTGAGCTGGGTGCCTGCAAACTCAGGGAGGAAGCGAGTGCACAGAGGTGGGCACTGTTTTGCTGGCACAGAGGACACACTCAAGACTGCACCCACAGGGCAATGATCAGAGCCCATCACCTCAGGCAGCAGGAAGGAGTCCTGGAAGGTGTCAATTACCAGGGTCCTGTCCCCCAGCACATAATCAAGCCGGGAGCCATAATTCAGGTGGCGGGCACCACTGACTGCTGACCAGCAGGTGAATGCCCCCTCCTGCTTTGGCTGGAAGCAGCGGTAGCTATCAATGAAGGGCCGGACATGGGACCCAGCCTGGCATCCCAGGTTACTGAGCAAGCCGTCCATCCACTTGCGCCCTGGGTCCTCTTCAAAGCATTCCTGGGGAA
Source organism: Vulpes lagopus (assembly GCF_018345385.1). Classification (NCBI taxonomy): domain Eukaryota; kingdom Metazoa; phylum Chordata; class Mammalia; order Carnivora; family Canidae; genus Vulpes; species Vulpes lagopus. The sequence goes on along the minus strand of NC_054848.1, from coordinate 46,613,167 downwards.
GGGGGAGGAGAATGAACAGAGAGGCAAAACTAGATGCCTAGACCTGGAAGAGACTTAGACTAACTGCTTCATTTTTCAGACAAAAAAAAATGTGATTGGTCCCCAAAAGACTACTACTCAGGGTCCAGAACTGGCACAGCTGGGATTAAATGCCAAATCTGAAAGCTTGTCATTTGCTTAATAAAAGCAATTCTCAGAATTGCTCACCAAAAGGCTGGAAAGCAGGAAGTCAAAAGTGGTTACGTCTAGGAAGTAGGGATGGGGTTAGAAGTTAAGAAAACTGTTACTTTTTCATTTAAACCTTCTGGAACTGTTTGGCTTATTAAATGTGTATCAAGGGCCTCACAGACCATTGCCTCCCCTGCCCCAAACCCCTCAGCTGAGGAGCTCCAGAAATCCATGCCTACTAAATATTTCATTTGGCTCTGATTCCCAATTCATCCATCCATCCAATCCACCTGCCCTCCTACTCATTCAATGAAAAAATTCAAAGAACACTGATTATGTGCCAGGCATGATACTAGAAACAAGGTGGGAACCTGAGCTTGTCCAAGTGACCAATGAGGCTTCCTTTGAGGAAGTGATCTAGAGCTGAAAAGTGAAGGCTGAGCAGGAACAACCCAGACAGAAGGTGTTATAAATTGAGAGAGCAGCCTCTGTAATGGACCTGTGGAGAAAGGAAGCAGTGCACCCAAAAGACAAAGGGAGACCAGACTGGGGACCAGGAGACTGGCAGGAGATAACTATCATAGCTCAAGCAAGAGATGATAATCACTTAGACCAGGGTAGAGCCAGAGGAGACAAAGAAAAATGAAATTAAGAAATGGTTTGAAACTAAAGTCAGCAGCACTCACTGATCAGCTAAATGTGGGATGTGGGGTTAGAGAGTAAGGAAATTACTAATATCAATTCCCAGGCTTCCGGTTGGAGTAGCCAAGGAGATGATGGTGCCATTTAGGGAGAAGAAGACTAGAAGACCCAGTCTTTTGGGAAGTTCTCATATTCTATTTTGGAAAGACTGTGTTTGTCATGTGACCTGGTACTATTCTCTTTTCTTGGAAGGAAGAATGTAAAAGGTGCACTTAAGAGATCTAGAGTTTTGAACTAAGAAAAAAAAAGGCATAAAGTTATATGACACTATTGCAGGAAGCAGAAAGAACAAACTGAGTATATACCTGATGAGAAATAAGGTATGAAGAGACTGAAGTTTACATTTTGTAATGTACACTCTCTTCCCCACCATACCACCACCAATACCAACATTCTTTCATTATCTCATTTCTGTTCTTCTTCCCAGCTGGGAGCCACATCGGTTTATGTGGCTCTTCTGCATACCAATCGAAGACTCTTCCTACAGCCCCTTCTTTGAGCCAAGTCCAATGCTGAGATGGACTATGCCAGCATAAGTTATTGATCACTCCCTTCATGAGGCAAGCTGAGAGCTGGCTTGTAGACTCTAGGAAAGTGGTTCTAAAGCCTGACTGTACAACAAAATCAGCCTGGGACCTTGTAAAACATACTGCTACCCTGGCCCCACACCCAAGAGATCCTGATTTAATTGGTCTGGGGTGGCACCCAGGTATTAATATTCTTGTAAAAGTTCCTTGTTCTAATGTGCTGTCAGGGAATGAGAACCATTGGCCTAAAGAGACTCAGAGATGAAAGGTTCATACAATAAAAAAAAAGACAGAGGGTACAGTGAGAAAAGTCAAAATGAAAATAACTTTTACAATGGACTGAGAGAAGAAGATCTCGCTGGTGTGGATGGAACGTGAGGGGGACTGAGGATGGAAATGAAGACTGGGAACAGACCAGAAAGAGCCTTCGATGCCAGGCCTAGATGTTTTCTTTGCATTGCAGAGCTAACAGGGAGATACTGAAAGTTCATGAGCAGGAAACACTGTATGAGGGAAATGATCAAGATAATATGGAGTTCAAGGACCTTGAAATCTGGTCCCCAAAGGACCCTCCAGCCCCATCTCCTGCCTCTAACCCCCCTTCCCATGTCAACCTCTAACAAGAATGGGACTTGCAGTTCACCATGCATACCAGGCAAATTCTCACCTTGTAGCCTTTGCTCAAGCTAGAATGCTTTGCTTCCCCTATCCCTAAAGCTCTGTTTTTAATATTTGACCATTTTCAGATGCCTCCTAATGTCCAGACTAGCCCAGGGATTTCATTTCTCCAGGTTCCTCTAGACTCCTGGCCTACCATCTCAGCCCTGAAGACATCTTTTTGTAAATGGCTGGTCATATCCCCCACTATGCTTAAACCTCTGAGGGGCCAAGAGCCAGAACTGACTGGCAACTGAGTCCTCAGGACATAGCTCAGGACAATGCCAAGGACAAGATCAATAATGTCTCCTGAATGAATGAACAATCCAACAATCCTCAGTGCTTTGAGAATTGTATTTCAAACTAAGCTCTCCTTTTCCATGAAGGAAGCTACCCTTGAGCCCCAAATCCAGCTTTGGCTGGCTGCCTAAACAGAACCATGGTCAGAAGTGAGGAACGGGGCCTTGAAGAGCCTTACCAGGTTGACTGCATCCCAGTGGTCAATGGGGCAGTGGGCTGTATTCAGGTCACCCAGAATGATCACATGGCTAAAAAACATGACATGAGATTATCAACTAGACATTCAAGACAGGGAACCAATAGTCCTGGCCCATCTACTTTCTTCTGGGCCCAAGAGCTCAGAAAGGCACCTTTTCACACAGGGAGTCCAAGGTAGGAGTCCACAGCAATGCATAGCAGGCTACCTCTCCAATCTTACCATAACCTTGCTACCTTTTATGCCTGACCAACCCAATTCTGATCTCCAGAGATGAGATCATTCCCTATCTGACATGATTATCTCACTGATCTCTACCTAATGGCATCTTTCTGGTCCTTAAAAGTTGAGCTCAGGTACCACTTCTTTTAGGAAGCATCCCTTGATTACTCTAACCCACCCTCACTTTCCTGTCCTTTCTTGGGACAAGACTTTTCATTTGCTCCTAGACACTTTACCTTCTTCATCTCATTTCATCCTTAAAACTATTCTGTGAGGTAGGGATTCATATACTCACTTGAGAAAATAAAAGCAGAACTAGCCTCAGGACTCATAGTGAATAAAAGGGCCAGGATAGGTGCTTAAAGGTATCTAAGTACAAAACCCATATTTGTACCACTTTACCTGATCCTCACAGCTTATAGAGAGCAGAGCCCATTCTGGGAGGTATGCTGGTGTCTCCAACTAGGCTGTAAAGGAACTCAAAAGACAAAGATCCCACATCCCTTTCAATGGAGCTTGATACCTAAATGGGCTGGGAACCTAGAACCTCAAGTACCACTTAAGTTTACAATACCTGCCAGCTGCCAGGAGGGCTTCTGCTCGGATCTGCAGCAAGCGATAGAAGCGCATTTTAAAGGTCAGCCGCTCAGGTTTCCCAGCATCCGCATGGGGGCAGTACACGTTGATTAGGGTCAAGGTCTTCTGCTTCCCTTCCCATGTCCTGGGGAGAAGAGACCCCCCACACACACACACACACACAAGAAAAGGTCATTTCCAAACCTCCCCTCTCCACATCATGTGGCTTCCACTTAATGGTTGCCTGTGGGATGGATGTGAAGGGGACAGAAAGACATGAACATGCTGGCATGCACAGGACTTGGGGACAGACTTTAGGTAAAACAGGGAGAGGGGCATCTAGGATAACACCCAGGTAAACCAGGTGATGGTGCTGCCATTCACAATGACAGGATACTCAGAAAGAGAGCAACTTGGGGTGATGAGTTGCTAAGTTGCCTTTGAGGTGCCTGTGGTAATAAGGGAGCTATACCTCCCAGCCAGTTCCCCACTGTAGAGATAGGAAACTCAAAGCCCAGAGGCGAATATGATTTGCCCAAGGTCACACAATGAGTAGCCCAGTCAGAACTGTAGTCCAAGAAAGGCAAACCTGGGATGTTTTCCATGATGAATATAAGTATACAAGGTGAGCCTCAGAGTCACTACACTAAGAGTAGAACCAGCAGTGCTCAGAGCAAAGGGATGTGGGCTATTACCGGATCTTATGCTGTGTCAGGAGGGCCCGGCCCTCACTATCCAAAGCCCGAAGCTCCTCTTGGGTGAATTCATCCATGTTTCCATAGCAACCCACGTCCCCATTATGAGTGGCAAGTAGGCCACTCAGGCCTTCTTCAGCAGCCATGGGAGTAGCGCTGTCCTTACAGAAGGTAGCTACACCTGGAGAGACAGGATACTCTGAGAGGGCCTAGAAGCCAACAGCCTATCGTATTGCTTGTTGCCCCCAAACGGGTCACCTGAGTCAACTTCATCTAATGTGGTTATACTGACAACTCTCCCAACTCAAGGGCCATGGATGGCTCCTGAAAACCTGAGGCAATTCTGAGAGTCTCAGTTCCTTCATCTAAAAAAGCCACAGAACAATAATAGCTAATGGTCTAAATGTTTTATATGGATACATGGTGTTCAAAAATTATTAGCCATTATTATTATCACATAGACTAATTTGTTTAATCTTTGTACAGGAACACCACAATATATTGCAAGTTCAGTTACAGACTACCACAATAAAGCAAATATTGCAATAAAGTCAAATGAATTTTTTGGTTTCCCAGTACACATAAGAGTTATATGGTTACAATATTATAGTCTATTAAATGTGTGCTAACATTATGTCTAAAAAAAACAATGTATATTCCTTAATTAAAAAATACTGCTAAAAAATGCTGTCATCTGAGCTTTTAGCAAGTTGCAAGCACTGATCACAGATCACCATACAACAAATATTATTAAGGGGCACCTGGGTGGCTTAGTCAGTTGGGTGTCTGCTTTCGGCTCAGGTCATGATCCCAAAGTACCAGGATCAAGCCCCACATGGAGCCCCACAGGGGGCTCTGGCTCAGTGGGGGCCTGTTTCTCCCACTCCCTCTGCTCCTCTCCCAGCTCATGCTCTCTCTCTCTCTCTCACTCACTCTCTCTCAAATAAATAAAGAAAATCTTAAAAAAAAATAAAGTATGTATCTTTAAAAAATAATAAAAACAAAAAAACTACACATAATAAAAAAAGTTTGAAATATTTAAGAATTACCAAAAAGTGAAAAAGAGACATGAAGTAAGCAAATGTTGCTAGAAAAATGGTGCCAGGAGACTTGCAATACAGGGTTGCCATAAAACCTTCAATTTAGGGCAGCCCCGGTGGCCCAGCGGTTTAGCACCGCTTTCAACCCGGGGTGTGATCCTGGAGACCCGGGATCGAGTCCCACGTCGGGCTCCCTGCATGGAGCCTGCTTCTCCCTCCACCTGTGTCTTTGCCTCTCTCTCTGTGTCTGTCATGAATAAATAAATAAAATCTTAAAAAAACCTTCAATTTATAAAATATGTAATATCTTTAAAACACAATAAAGTGAGAAAATGAGTGAAAATATCAGTGAGGGTGACAAAACATGAGAGACACCTAACTCTGGGAAACTAACAAGGGGTAGTGGAAAGGGAGGTGGGCGGGGGGTTGGGGTGACTGGGTGACAGGCATTGAGAAGGGCACTTGGCAGGATGAGCACTGGGTGTTATGCTATATGTTGGCAAATTGAACTCCAATAAAAAAAATGAAAAAAAAAAGTGGTATTTAAACTCTTAAGTATAGAGGGGAGGTGGGTAGGGGGATGGGTGAAACAGATAAAGAGGATTAAGAATATACTTCTCTTGATGCACACTGAGAAATATATAGAATTGTTGAATCTTTATATTATACACCTGAAATTAATATATTACTCTGTAATTATATTTTTTTAAAAAATAAATCGAACTTCAAAAAAACCACAATATAGTGAAGTGCTTTATATATGTATGTATATATGAAAATATATAGATATGTAAATTCATATATTTGTTGCTTATCTTGTATTTACTTATATATGTTTATTTATAAATGTATACATACATACATATATATTATATATATATATACAAAACAAGGTATGCCTGTAGTAGCCCTAGGACATAGGCATTATTTCCATTTCTCAGCTGAGAAACCTGGAGCACAAAGAGGTTAAGTAACTTGTCAGAGGATACACAGCTAGGAAGTGAGGTAGGACTCAAACCCTGGCAGTCCTAAGTTCATACAATAAACCACCACATGACTGTGCTTCCAAAGTCAAATAGGATAATTTTACACATAAAAACTATCCTTCATGTAACTTTATGTGACTTTAGCTCTGTGGACTAAAAGCCTGTGGCGCCTGCAACATGGGACAGAATGAGGGGATGCAAGGGAGGTAGGCCAGATCTGTTGCCCTCACCATGACCCAGGGTAACCAGAGTTAGCTCATCCACCAGAAGAATATGAAAAAGCAGAGCTACTAGGTTAAGGGAAAGTACTGAGATAATGGGCTTTCTGCTGCCACCTGCAAACAGAGGGACTCAGAGACCATTCAGGAAAAGCAAAAAAAGGCAAATGAGAAGAAGGAGGAACCCAAGTAGCTCTGTGGCTACATGTCCAACCCTCTTGGTCTCCCCTGTGTGCCTGGAGCCAGTCCCACCATGCTCTCATTTTCTCCTGTAGTGCTCATAGGTCCCAGCACCATTAGCATTCATTTTTGTCCTGTTTCTGCAGCAGATCCCTCCTGTGCTTTTTTTCCTTCCCTTAGCCTCTCTTCCCCTAGGCCATCCTGTGGGTGAGGGGGTTACCCCCTTCCAAGAGTTTTTTTATTCCTGTGGGGCTCACCCCAAAGTATTAAAAGTAGCTTTTAAAAGACTGAGTTTCTTATTATTTTCTCATCAAATATTGGAAACTTTTTCACCCCCCGACCTGCCTCCATCACTAATTTAACATTCCCAGAAAGCCCCATTTACCAGAATAGCCACTGCGGGTGCGGCTGAAGCTGAAATAGGAGTTATAGCCCTCAATGATAGCCAGTGGCTCTGTGAGCACCTCTCCTGCAAAAAACAGATGTAAGATTGTGTCAGAGATAAAAGTAGAGCCTAGGAAACAAAGGTCTGGAATTAACATTGTAGGGCAATTCCTTGCACACATCAGAGCCTAGAGAGGGAACTGATATCAGAATAAGAAAGCTATAGAATGAGAGGAGAATTAGGTGGGAGGAAGCTAGTGATTAGGTGAATGGAGGGAGCTGGAGGTGCGAAATGGAAATATGAGAGAGGGAACTGGGAATCTGAGCTGGGGATATGAGGTTGAAGAGAGAAGCAATTAGAGGATCTGAACTGGGGATGGAGGAAAAAGTTGTTAGTGGGTCTCAGGGTCCAGTGCAAGGGAGCAGGAAGGAATGGGGGGAGGGGAGTGTTGAGCTCGGGTGGGAGAGAGAGGGAAATAGGGAATCTAACCTTGGCATAGGACATGAGATAGAAATAAGAGGTTCTGAGGCTGGGAAGGAGAAATGGGGGTAGAGCTCTAAGGGATCTGAGGGGAGAACTGAGGATTGAAAGAGGGAGCGGTAAAAGGGAAGAAATTAGGTAGTCTGAGCTGGGGACAAAGATGGGGTGGAAATTAAAGGATATGAGCTGGGGGACGGGGTAGGGGAATTGGAGGATTTAACTTGGGAGCTGGAGCTGGATAATGTATGAGGAAGAAATTTGGGGTACTGAGCTGGGGCAGGAGAATGAGTGGGATGTAGAGGATCCGTACGAGGACGAAGGTTGCACGGATGAGGGAATTAAGATTGTGCTGAGGACAGGAGAAGTAGGAATTAAGACATCAGACTGGAGTGAGAAAAAGGGGTTTAAGAGAAAGGGGTCAGGATTCTGAACTAGGTCTAAGAGGAGGACTCTACGGATAGAGAAATAGTAAAGTAAAATGAGATTAAGTTGGGGAAAAATTTAGTGGAAATGGTAAAGTATGGTAGGGATCTTGGATTTTTGAGCGCTCACTGGTCACTTTGGTCTCCTGAAGGCAGACAATGTCGGCATCCAGCTTGTCCAAAATGCGCCCCATGGCCATGGCGGCACAGTTGCTGGGCTCCTCATATACCATCCCTTGCAGGGGGCTCCTGATCCCATTGATGTTCCAGCTCACCACACGCAACATCTTGACGGCCAACTGCAAAGCCTCACAGTTCGCGCCTAATGTAGGGGACACAGTACAGCTAGGCGCCCCCGACCCAACCAGATCCCGCCTTCCGCGCGCATTGGCCCAAGCGTTTTCCTGCGCGCCACGAAAAACGTCGGCGAAGGTGAGGCGGGACTTCGAGCCTCTCAGTTCTCATTTGGCGGGAGGAGCGGAAGTTGATGGGGTGGTGCAAATGCCTAGGAATGAATGGCAAGAGGAAGTCCTCCAGTTAGGCTCCTTCTCCTCCTTCAGCACTCGGTCCGCACACCGCAGTCTGACTGCGTTTCCGAGCCGCTCTAAAGTCCCCTTGGTGCTTCCAATTACTTACAAATGGGATTTCGCCACCTTTTAAGCAGCAGAACGAAACCGCGCGGTAACCGAAGCCCCACTCCCAGTGAGACTGACCTTACCTCCAAGTGCGCCTCTGTCGTCCTGGGTTACTGCTGTAACTGTGCTTGGGCGGAGGAAGGGAGGCTCGAAGGGAACTGCGCCGCTAGAGGGAGCAGTAAGAAATGCTCTAGAGTATGGGGAGTCCGGGTGGCTCAGCGGTTTAGCGCCGCCTTCAGCCCGGGGCGTGATCCTGGAGACACGAGTTTGAGTCCAACGTTGGGCTCCCTGCATGGAGCCCGCTTCTCCCTCTGCCTGTGTCTCTACCTCTGTGTGTGTGTGTCACTCATGAATAAATAAATAAAATCTTAAAAAAAAAAACAAAAGAAATGCTCTAGTGTAATTAGATTTATAAGGGAAGGGGAAGAGAGGAACCTGTCTCAAGCCCACCCTCTAGCCATTATTTGTCTTGGGCTTTATAACATTCTTAAGTCCCCAACACATACTTTTTCCTGGCTCCATTTCTCAGATAAGTAAAGTTGAGCCCAGGGAATTGAAGTGGGCTACCCAAGATCCAGAGCAGCACTGTCTCCCAATGTACCCCATGGCTCTTCCACATGCATTATTTGTTTGATTATCTGGATAACCCCATAAGGGGTATTAAGGCTAAGTATGACAGAATGAGTGAGTTCACCCCAGTCTCACAGAAGTGGTAGAGCCAGGATTCAAAGCCTATCTTAATCAGCTCAAGGAATACTTTCTTGTATAAGTTTTTCCTAACACCCACACACTTCCCCGGTTAGGTCTTTTCTCTGGGCCCCCACAGCACCCTGTGGTCCATTCTGTCACAGCACTTATTGCAATGCACAGCTACCATTGATTGCTGTTTTTGTCACACAACTGCCAGCAACTTGTGAGCAAAGACCATGTCTGATTCATCTTGTTAGCCCCATCCTCTAATCTAGGGCACAGCATATTTAGGAGTCAATAAATATTTCCTAATCGAATAAACAAACACGGAGCAAATGCAAAAGCAACAGATTAGTGACTTGTTTTTGAGAACACAAAAATAGAAATGATAGACATGCCCAATGTCCAAGGAAAAGCATGACTTCGCATTCTTAGGTTCCTCACCCAAAGCTGCAGCATAATTTTCCCCCCAGAATACCATAACCTTATTAGAGCCATCATCCTCAATGTCTGCAGAAAAGGCCCAAATAGCTGCTTTTCCTCCTAGAGGACTTAAAGGTTACCTTCCAGTTGTTGCCATCAGGATAAATAGCTCTGCAATTAAAATAAGAATTTTGGTGCTTTGAGCTTTTTCATGCTTTGGTGGTTATTGGCTCAGGACTGAGTCCCAGGAGAGGGATAACTAGGACAAAGGAAATTAACATTTTTATTGCTCTTGCTTCATATTGCCAAATCACTGTCCAGTAAAAGATCATGCCTATTTACACTAAAGACCAATCTGAAACTCAGCCCCTAGGAAATCCAGATCTTGCCTGTCTACATTGCTGGTTTTAATTTCCCCATTCTGCAGTTGCTTGTTAATATTAGTTCTGACCTTTGGGGCAAGGTGAACACATGGTTGGCCTGAAGAGAAAAGGCTCCGGTGGCTCAGGAACTTCTTTGACAACTAACACAGCTGATATTTCAACAGAGCACACACATGCCCCTCTTATTAAGGGTACTTCCACAGTGTTTTCAAGGAACCAACCAACGCCTCGAGACTCCCTCTTTAACGCCACCCAGGTACCTGCTTTGAAGGTCTAAATGCAAGAAAGCTGTGTGTCGGATAATTAGTGATGGAAGAGAAAACCTCTAGGAGAACAGGTAGGTGAGACAGAAGGAAAAATAGATAGGGATACACAATTCCAAATCCATTATTTAGGTTTCTGGAAAGTTTTCTTTGTATAGGGGTTACTTGAAGTGTGCATTAAAGGGTATGAAAGAGTTGGGGAAAAGATGATATCTATATCTATCTCTCTGTCATCCATCGCCACCTGTCTTTGTGGGACACTAACCAAAAGGGCAGTTCTCTAGCACCTTTAGAAGTCTCTCTTGGTCTATTCCAGTTTTGAGTGAACTGGATAGTAGGGATTATATCTCTTACCTCCCCCAATAGTATATACAGTAGGTCTGGTTTTCTGTGGCACTTTGAACAAGCTTTTCAACCTTCTCAGAGCTTCAATAACCTTCTTACTAAAATGGAAATTGAAATCCCTGGCCTACGTCCTTCAGAGGGCTATCTCAAGGTGAAGAGGAGTATGAGAACAGGAACCAAATTTCTGGAGATGTTTCAGAACTTCCATGCTCTGTCTGAGATTAGTGATCCTGCTTTTTTCTGTAGCCTCCACAGGCAATACCACCCACAAGGCCTCCAGCTGCTCTTTTCTCTGAGTGACTATGGTCTGTAGAGAGCCACTCCTGGGACTGGGATACAGTAATCCTTGGGCTCCAGGTGTGAGGCTGAATGTGGTGGAGGGATAGTGGGCCAGAACAGTTACTAACAATGAAGTGGTACCTAGGTGGTTGCCACAGAAAGCCTAATACATCAGCACCTAAATTATAATCATGTGGCCAATCTCCCCTGTACACCCTTACCCCCTACAAATGCATTTATACCCACATACTCCCAAGAATTACTAATAGAGATATTCCATTTGTGATTTTGTAACCCATCAGTATGGGCTTAATAGTGCTTTTAGTGGGATTCTCCCACATACCCTATACTTTGGGAGGATGATCAGGACCTGTGAATCTCAGGAAGTCACACTGTGTGCTTTTCTCCATAGAGTTAACCCAATTTAGAATTTGTGGTTCAGATCTTGGTCTTGAGTGAGTCACTGATACTGAGTGAACTCTTTTTCTGCAACCAGTTGATTGGACTTTTTCAGGTGGGGTGGACTTCATTCTTTTGCTCATTCTATTCTGCCCCATTCAAGGTTAAAAAATCTTTCTAGATACCACCTTCTACTTTCAGACCTAGTTAGTTTGCCCACCCAGTTCCCTGTATAGATCTCAGTTATGACATTTACTTTTCCAAGTAGTGATTGTCTATATGTTCATCTCATCTAGGGCAGAGAGATACTCATTGAGCAAGTGTTTCCTCCTTGCCAGAACCTGAGCTGAATACTGGAAACACTGATCGCAGGTAACTGAGGTCTAGTTCCCATCCTCAAGGAATTCATAGTCTAGTAGGGAAGTACACCAGTAAAAACTAGTGGATACTTGCTCAGATAAATGGAAACATAAAGACAATATGAGAACCAAAGATAATGCCTATCCCAGATTACAGGGAAAGCTTCCCAGAGGAGGCAACATTGAGCCAGTTCTTGAAGATTGAGTTAGATTTCACTGAGAATGAAGGAAAGAGAAGGCATTTCAGGTGGAGCAAAAGCCCAGAGGTTTAAAAAAAAAAAGTATACGTTATGTTTGGGGACTCAGTGAATCAGCAAGCGCAAGTTAAGCATGGGCTTAGAAAGAGAGACATGGCTTAGAGAAGTAGGTTGGGGCTTGATTTAGAACAGCCATCCTGAGACCTTTCCATAAATCTTGTTTAGTTCTCCTGTTTCTAGGATCAAAATTGATAACAGGTAAACAAACAAAAAACCCAGACAAACAACACATACACCACAAAAGCAAGATAAAAAAATATGACAACAACAACAAAAACCAGCTAGCTAGTTCCAGTTCCAGTCAATTTTAACTTGGGTTTTCAAGCCTGGACCCTAGGTTTACCCTTTCAGACCTTGCCAATAGCCTGCTAGCCTCCTATCTCAGATTTCCTGCTGCTAAAATTATCTTTCTGCGTCTTGGCGGAGTCATGAGAACAAAACTGTAAACATAGAAGGGGGTTCATGTAACCAGCTCAATTACCTTGGACAAGCTTTTTCCCATCTCTCTAGACCTTAGTTTCCCTATGAAACTAGTGAGAATGTAAGAAGCAACTAGGATATGGAACATGTTGTTGTTTTGTGGACAATGGAAAACATACATGTAAAAAGTTATTATTAAGATTATTAACATTGCAAATAAAAAAGAGTTATTACTTTACATCTGTCAGAATGGCCAAAATAAAAAAACAAAAGAAATAACAAGTGTTGGCAAGGGTGTGGGAACAAAGGAACCTTCATATACTGTTGGTGGAAATGCAAATTGAGGGAACCTCTGTGGAAAACAGTATGGAGGTTCCTCAAAAAACTAAAAATAGAAATACCATACAATCCAGCAATTCCACTACTGAGTATTTACCCAAAGAAAATGGAAACACTAACTCAAAAAGATATATGCAGGGATCCCTGGGTGGCGCAGTGGTTTGGCGCCTGCCTTTGGCCCAGGGTGCGATCCTGGAGACCCGGGACTGAATCCCACGTCGGGTTCCCAGTGCATGGAGCCTGCTTCTCCCTCTGCCTATGTCTCTGCCTCTGTGTGTGTGTGTGTGTGACTATCATAAATATATATATATATATATATATATATATGCACCCCTATGCTTATTGTAGCCTTATTTATAATAGCTAAGATATGAAAGCAGCCAAAATGTCCATCAATAGATGAATGGTAAAGAAGATGTGATATACATATATACACACACAAAAATATATACATATACATATATATGCACACATACATATATATACATATACACACAATGAAATACTATTCAGGCAAAAAAAGAATGAGATCTTGACATTTTCAATGACATGGATGGAGCTAGAGAGTATTACGATAAGTGAATTGAGTCAGTCAGACAAATACCATATGATTTCGCTTATTTGTGGAATTTAAGAAGCAAACAAACAAAGAAAAAACACCAAAAAAACACACTTAAGTACAGAGAACAAACTGGGTAGATGGGAGGGGTAGAACAGATAGAGGGGATTAAGAGTAGTACACTTATCTAGATGACCACTAAGAAATGTATAGAATTATTAAATTATTCTGTAAAGTAATGTAACACTGTATGTTAATTATACTTCAATTAAAAAGTAATACAAAATACAGCATATGCAATATTGCATTGTCAGAAAAAGAAAAAAACAACTCCGTAGCAAGGAAAGCCAATGCTGAGGAAAAAATAATTATTAGCAGAGTAATACTTATTGGAAGACTTATTAGGATTAAGAGAGTTGTATCTCTTCCAAGGTCTAGTTCTGAGACTCTAAATGTTCTGAGATCATCTGAAAGACCACATTCTTAAATCAAACTAAATTGATCAATTAATAACAACAACAACAACAAAGTCCAAGTTGCTCCAAGCCTTGGACTGGGAAAAATCAGGTCCCCAGTGTTCTACCCCGGACTTGGTCACTTGTTTGGTACAGGACCTTAGGAAAATACCTCCCCTCTCAGGCTTCAATTTTCTTACCAGAGAAGGTTGGATGTAATGATTTCTAGGGTTTTCTGTATCACAAAACCAAAAAAGTAAAAGTAAATTTATCTTTCTAATTGATTGGCAGGAGTTCTTTATTATAAATGTTAACCCTTTGTAATATGTTAAAAATTCCTTTTATTGTTTCTTGTATACTCAGCATTACATTAGAAGTTTCAGATTAGCTGAAGAGGTGATTGATCATTTACTTCACAAAAGGGGTTAACTAATGTATTTTGAATATTTCCCAGGTTGCTTTATGTGTGTTAACACGTTGAGTTTTCAACAACCCTGAGCAGATAGATGCTCTTAACAGATGAAAAAACTGAGGCACTGAAAAGTTAAATCTTCTGCCCAGGATCTCATTGCAGAGGGAAGAGGTGGGATTCCACTCAGGTGGTATGGCTCCACAGCCCATTGCTTTTAACTACTGTGACTCACTGCATCAGTACATTCATTTAGATAGGCAGGCTCTGAAATGTATTGAAGATTTGGAATGATTTATACACAACTGGAGGAAATCTAACCTTTGTATAGACTAGGATACTGAAAATAAACTTTTAGGGAACTTCTTAAAAGGCAAAGTACAGCCAAGAGCATTGGAGGAAAGGGATTAGAGGTTTCTATTCCCAAGAGCTTCCTGTGTAGCCCAGCTCAGTGGAAGAAAGTTGAGCTTCCTTATAGCCAATCACTGGAGGCTCTTCAGGGGGTGGAAAGGTTGCAAAAGAATGAAGTAAGAGTATACTTGGACATCTTCCAGGTAAGCTATGTTGTTATGAGTTCTACTCATAAAAGCCTCAAAACAACCAGGGGAAGGGGGGAAGGTAAAGTAGACACATCTGGGTGAGATGACTCTGGCCTATGGACTTGTCCTACTTTGAGGTCATTGCTCCCTGCTTCCCACACTCAGCCGGCTGCAGCCTTTACCCTAAGCCTCCACTTGGCATGAAGAACTGTAGTCAGGTTCTGTATCAGATCATGATGCCTTTCTCCCTAGGACTCCTAATGGCAGCTGGCAGCCATGTGGGCAGTGCTTACCATCTCTCCCCCCAGAAATGGCTGCATTCACTTCTCTTTCCAAGGTGTCAGGTTTATTCTAATTTATTTAGCCATGGCTGGGGAGAACATAAAGATGATTAGATGGTGTCCATCTCTCCCAAGAGTGCCCCCAAGCAGCACATTTTAAGTGGGAAAGGACCTGTGGTAGGAAAGACAGCTGAATTCAGGGGAAGACAACAGTTGCAATAACATTTGTGGGTGGGGGGAAACAGTGAGACAATGAATCTTCTGCTTCTAGTTCTGGTTTTTGATTGCTAGCTCAAAACATTGCATTTTTCAGTAGGGATTTTGTTTGTTTATATTGAAAACCTTGAATTTCTGATATGGGTCTCTGTTTCTGAGTTAGAACTTGACATTCTACTTAGGCTCATCATTTTATTTCAAAGCTGTAAAAGCTACTGAGACCTGCCTCCATCACCTTTACCGTTTCCACCTCACACAGGATATAAGCACATGATCTTTGGTCTTTTATTTGCATACTCTACTAGTCCTGTCTTCATTGGAGGGAAGTAACTGGCCAGGCCTAGGCTGTCTTGCTGGCTGCTTTCCTTGCTGGGCTCCAACTTATCTCCTATGTACACAGCCCTTGGAGTTCAGAGGCCTCTGCTGACCTCTGCCCAACCTCTTTCTCTGTACCCAAGCCCCCACTGGTACGTACAGGCGCAGAGGCAGGCAAGTCAGGCGAGGACTAGGAAAGAGGAGAGGGGGCTGGAGACAGGCTGCCAGAGAGCTCAGAAGCCCAGTGCACCTCCCTGTCCCAACTCTGTCCACCTGCTGCTGTGGCCACATTAATAGAAGAGATAGTTAGTAAGACAGGAAGTGAGGCCCAGTACCTTGTGGACAGTGGTGTCATTAGCTGCAACACCTAAGCTGTCTCAAGAGATGGAAGAGCTCACCCAAACCAGGTTGCAGAAGATCTGGATTCCACACAGCAGTGGCAGCAGCGGGCTACAGCGGAGGAGGGGCTGTAAGTGTGGTTTGCTTCCATGGGCTTCAGGGTGGTGGTAGTAGAATGTGTGTAGAAGAGCAAAGGACAGTCCCCCCCCCCATTTCTACCCCCATCCGAACCTGAAAGTTGGATTAGATAAGCAGCTGAATGAAATAGCTGTAGAACAACAAAAGGATAATGTCAGAAAAGACAGAGAAAGAATTAGAGAAAGAAAGAGAGAGATAAAGGACAGAAAGAATGAGGATTAGGTAAAGACCATCTTAGAGGGATTTTTTTACTAGGCACTTTTTTCTTATGCAGAGCTTATTTGAAATGCTTCTTGTTTGAAATTTGACATTGCTAGTTTGGAACTAACTGTTCAGTGCTAGCCTAGAATGTTTCATTTTGGTGAACTCTGTGAAGAGTTTGGAAATTGGTCCTGTCTGATAGTGCTTGGGTGAAATAAGGTAATGATTCCTGGCATAATTTCTCAGGAGACAGGTGCTGGATACACACCAGTATCATGTCATTGGTCAGTTTTGCTCCTCCTTTTTCTCAAGCCTCTTCTAATAAGTCTATACCTGTCTGATTTGGGAAAGTCTGGATGTCCTGTCTCCTGCAGTTCCTTCTTGGCACACACGGACACTTTCGCTGCTCTGGGAATTTGAGAGAGAAAACATTCAGCCTCTCAGGGACAGCCTGCTGTGTGATGTTCACTTTGAAAATTTAAGAAAAAGCAGGGAGAAGGAGAAGCAAGCAAAACTTGTAAATATTTTTTTAAAAAATTGGAGTATTCCATTTCCCATAGATAACAGGACGGTTGTAGACCAAGGTGTTTCCAGTCCAAGGATGGACTGAGCCATGAAGAGCCATGAAGTGAGCAGAGATAAGATAGCAGTGGACTGTGGGACCCAGACATCTTGAGGACCAGCTGACCAAGCTTGCACTATGCTAATGCTAGAGGAGGTCTAGGCTCAGCACTATTGGGAAGAGAGGTAGTTGCTTAGAGAATACAGGAAGATGTAGGATATTAAATATGGTGTGTAGTGTGCAAGATGTAGATAGAGGAAGAAGAGGAAGAGGTGGAAAAACCCAGCCTCCTATTCTCTTTCCTTCTGTCCGCCAGGAATTTCACTCACTCATCTAGAGATCTAGGGACCTGGATGAGACGGAGAATTACATCCCACCCCCATCTAGCCAACCACTTTAATTCTTTCCAAGGGGCTGTTGGGTTCAGTTGGCAAGCAGGCAAACCAGTCTCTGCATACTTGGGTCCTCTAGAGTTAGGACCCTGTATTCCTGTGAACTCTTTCAGGTTGCAGAAAAATATATATAAGTCTCCTAGTATAGTCTCTGTTACATAGAGGGTACAAAACAAATATGTGCCCACTTTAGTTCTGAGCATCTCTTTCCTCGGCTGCAAAACAGAACTAATTCTTCTCACACTGTGTTGTTGGGACAATTCAGTGATTCAGATGTCTGGATCCAGACTGCCTAGGTTTGAATCCCAGATCTGACACCTCCTGCCTCTGTGACTTTGGGCAAGTCTCTTTACCTCCCTGTGCATCCATTTCTTCATCTGTAAAAAGAAGTGAATAATAGTGTTGTTATAAAGATTAGAGAGTAGAGTATATAAAATACTTAAAATGTCCAGCTCATAGTAAGTGCTCCATAAATGTTAGTTATTATTTAAACTAGAAGATGGATGTGTGGCCTTTTTGCCCATCATATCCTCAGCATCAAGCTCAGAACCTGGCACATAGCATATGTTTAATGCTGTACTTCCACTCACCCTACTACTCACCATAGGCAAGCGTGGACTCTGTGTGCCTAAGACAGTCTCTCATTAGTGATTGACTGAATTATGTCAGACCACAGAGACAATAAACTTAGTGATTGCCATATCTTGCCCTAGGCAAAGTCTGTCTCACCTCCCTTGCTGAGGAGTCTATTTACCACTGAAAGATCTGAATTACTTTTTGCTTGGAGCATCCTTTTTAGAACTGCCTGGTCCCAAAGGGGACAATGGATGAGGAGATTAACACAATCAATGATGTTCTGAGAATTAAGTGCATTAATATGTATAAAGTGCTTGGAAAACTGTGTATGTTCATCTGGACTTGTTTTCTCATTCAATGTTGTGTTTTGTGTGCCATCTATATTATTGTTGCATGTAGTTGTATTTATTCTCCTTGCTGTGTAGTACTACCTTTTGTGAAATCTCACGGTTTGTTTATCCATTTTACTGTTGGTGCACAATTAGGTAGTTTCAAGTTTTTGGTTATGAACAATACTGCAGTAAAAAATTTTGCCCACATAAATTTTGGAATCAGCTTTTCAAGTTATACACACAGACAAAATCTGGGGATTTTGATTGGAATTGCTTTCAATCTGTGGATCAATTTAAGGTGGAGTTAATGACTTTGTGACATTGGGTCTTCTGTAAACACAGTATATCTTTCCATTTATTTAAAATCTTTTTGGGGATCCCTGGGTGGCGCAGCGGTTTGGCGCCTGCCTTTGGCCCAGGGTGCGATCCGGGATCGAATCCCACATCGGGCTCCTGGTGCATGGAGCCTGCTTCTCCCTCTGCCTGTGTCTCTGCCTCTCTCTCTCTCTCTGTGACTATCATAAAATAAAAAAAAAATCTTTTCATGTAGTTTGAGTGAAGTTTTATGATTTGAAAGGACTTGTGCATCATTATAAGAAATTTCTGTATTTCTTGTTGCTATTGTAAACAATACCTTTTTAGAAAATTACATTTCATAGCAGTTTATTGCTAATGTATGCAAATATAATTGTAGTTACTGTCTACTAGATAACCTCATTAACTTTCTTATTAATTTTGATAACTTATATGTTAATGACAGTTTTCTTTTTCACCTCTCATCTTTATATTTTTGTATCTCTTTTTCTTATATTACTGTACTCCTAGGACCTCTCACCTCAAACACACCATTTTAAGTACAATGCTGAATAGAAATGTTAATAGTGTGTATTGTTATGTTGATCATAATTTTAAGGAGAATGTTTTTTTTTAAGATTTTATTTATTTATTTGACAGCAAGAGAGAGCTTGAGAGAGAACACAAGCAAGGGGAGCAGCAGAGGGAGATGGAGAAGCAGGCTCCCTACTGAGCAGGGAACCATATGTGGGGCTTGATCCCAGGACCCCGGGATCATGACCTGAGCCAAAGGCAGAGCTTAACTGCTTAAATGACTGAGCCACCCAAGCATCCCTAAAGAGAATGTTTTTAAAGTTTCACCATTGAGTAAATTTGCAGTCGTTTTTTGTAGATACCATTTAACAGGTTAAGGAAGTTTCAGTTAATTTTTTAAAGATTTTTTATTTATTCATGAGAAACACAGAAAGAGGCAGAGGAAGAAGCAGGCTCCCCATGGGGAGCCTGATGCAGGACTCAATCCCAGGACTCCGGGATCAAGACCTGAGTCAAAGGCAGACGCTCAACCACAGATCCACCCAGGTGCACTGGAAGTTCCAGTTTATTCTGAGTTTGCCAATAGGATTTTTTTAATAAGTAGACTTTGAACTTTATTAAAAATCTTTTCTATATTTCTTAAGATGACATGTTAATTTTCTATTTTAATTTGTTAATGTGAATTACATTACAGGTTTTTCTTGTGTTGAACTGATCTCACAGTCCTAGGATAAATAAAAACTGCTGGATTTAGTTCATTAATATTTTATTTAGGAATTTGGCATTTTGTTCATGAATGAGCTTGGTTTGTAATTTTTCCATGGTTCTCATGTTTCTCTATTTGATTTTGGCGACACAAAATGAAGTACAAATGATTTCCTTTCATTCTATTTTCTGATAGAGGTCATCTAAGAAACTATGTGTTCTTTAAATATTTGACACAGCTTCCAGATAAAAACATCTGAGCCTGCTATCTTCTTTATAAGAAAATTTTAACTGATACAATTTTTAAAAATAGTTATAGAATCATTCCAGTTTGCTATTTCTACTTGTCAATATTTTTAAGTTATGGTTTTCTATGAATTTTTCTCTTTCATTTCACTTTTAAAATTTATTTGCTTGAAGTTCTTATCTTCGGATTTTTTATTTTTTATTTTTTTAAAGGTTTTACTTATTTATCCATGAAAGACACAGAGAGACAGAGGCAGAGGCACAGGCAGAAGAAGAAACAGGTTCTATGCAGGAAGCCTGATGTGGGACTCAATCCCAAAACACTGCACCATTTACTGAAGAGACTGTCTTTCTTCCAGTGGATAGTCTTTCCTCCTTTATCGAATATTAGTTGACCATAAAGTTGAGGGTCCACTTCTGGATTCTCTATTCTGTTCCATTGATCTATGAATACATATTTTCAATAAAGCTCTATTTGGTGTATATCTGTAGAAGTACAAAAAAAGGAAGTAAGCAAAAAATATTAATAATAATAAGAAAAATATAATGCAGTAAAATAGAGAAATTAATCTAAAGGAGTTCAGAAGAACTTTTAAACATGAAAGATTAGGAGAGGCAGTTAGAGAAGTTTGGTGCTTTCAAATAAAAACATATGCTTTAATTATAGTTCAAATAAATAAAACTGACTTAATTGTTGGTGTTGGCAGTCTATAAATACCAAGGGAAAAAGTAAAAAGTATTAAAATAAAATTAAATGAACTGAAAATTACAACAAATGTTCAAAGACTCTGAGACTGCCCGCAAATTCCTGTTAGTCTTCACATCTCTCCATTTATTTTATCACTCCCAAAATAAATTTAATTTTTCTCAATTGCTAACATCCAAAAGCAAATCTAAAAACCCATTTTACTGAAGACATGTTTTCCATTTGGTTTAGTTATCTCTAATTCAACACATTTAAAAATTATTGTATCTACTGAAGGTTATTTTGTCTTTCCCATTTACCTAATTATATTTATGGTGTATACAAAAAAAGGAAAAGAAAAAGATGTTTTCTCTATGTATGACTTTAACTTCAGATATAGAGCTGCATTATAGTTTCAATAGGGTTTTCAGACAAGTTTCTGAAACAAACCATGATTTACAATATTGTTTCTACAGAAAAATGTGTTGCAAGTTCAAACCAGCTGATTTACTGGTGATATTTTGGAAAATAAAACATCCATGCATTTAGGGCTGCCTAGCATCAATGTGAGGAAGGTTTGGTTTGTAATAAAGACTTACAGTGTATTAAAAAAAAAAAAACCCAAAACCCCTGGACCACTTCCCGAGCCAAAGGCAGAAGCTCAACCAATGAGCCACCCAGACGTCCCACTTAGGATTTTTTAAATCTCTGTTGTATTTGCAGTTATAGCCTCTCTTTTGTTCTAATATTGTTTATCGGTATCTTCTCATTTTCGTTTTGATCAATCTTACCAAAAGTTTTTCACTTTTACAAGTTGTTAAAAATAATCAACTTTTGACTCTTTACTTTTCTGTTATGTCTTTGTTTCCCATTTAACAATTTTTTCTTATCATTATTCTATTTCTTTCACTTTCTTTTAATTTTTTTTTAACCTTCTGGAGTTAAGTGCTCAGCTCATTAATTTTCAGACTTCGTTTTTTTTGAGTTATAAGCATCGGGTGCTATAATTTACCTATTAAATAAGAATGATTAAAAATAGGACTGATATTCCTCAGATTCATGATTGTGTGGACATAATGACTTTTAAATTATTTCTAGATTATTTGGTAAATAAACACTGTTCCTGGCTTTCTTAGTTTCCCCACCAGGTACCCCATTGCCCTGGGCACTTCATCCCTTTATCTAGGACTGCTGGGACCTACTAACCACCATATAGCAACTAAAGGGTTAATGCCTAACACAGCAGGAGGGCTCCAGGAATTTGGAGCCAGTCAACCCACCAGCTTCTGTTTTGGCAGATCAAGTGCCCCTGCCATTTCCAGTTTGATTACATTCTTGATTACATTCTTGTAATTCTTTTTAATTTTTTAAAGCTTTTACTTATTTATTCATGAGAGACACACACACACACAGAGGCAGAGACACAGGCAGAAGGAAAAGGAGGCTCCATGCAGGGAGCCCAAAGTGGGACTCTATCCCAGGACTTCAGGATCACGCCCTGAGCCAAAGGCAGATGCTCAACCACTAAGCCACCTAGGCATCCTTTTTTTTTTCATTCTTGTACTTCTTATTATTTCAATTCTTTGAAACATATTTATATTTGCTTCATGGATCAACAAAAGGCCATTTTTGGTAAACATTCCATAAGCACTTGAAAAAAATATACATTTTACAGTTGGGTTTACTATAGTATATATGTCAAGGCACGTTTGTTAATCTTGCTCAAATGTTCTAAACATACTTCTGAGGTATTCTCTACTTGTTGAAATGAAAAATGTGTTGATGTCTCCTTGTAACTGTCAATTTTGAAGCTATATAAGTAATTATAAAAAATTGACAACTGCTATATGTTCCTGGTGAAATTAATATTTTATCAAAGTGTAAGGAAAATATTTCTGGAAACTTGGTATTTTTGACATTTTGCCTAAAAACAAATTTTTTTTCTGATATTAGGACAATATTTTTATTTACCTTAATATCTGCTTGGTGTATCTAATCCTATACTTTCGAAAACATTGGTTGCGTTTTTTTTTTTTTTTTTTGGATATTTTGTTTTATTGGAGTTCAATTTGCCAACATATAGCATACCAACCACTGCTCATCCTGTCAGGGCCCATCACCCAGTCTCCCCAACCCTCTGCCCACCTCCCTTTCCACTACCCCTTGTTCCTTTCCCAGAGTTATGTGTCTCTCATGTTCTGTCACCCTCACTGATATTCCCACTCATTTTCTCTCCTTACCACTTTATTCCCTTTCACTATTTTAATATTCCCCAAATGAATGAGAGCATATAATGTTTGTCCTTCTCCAATTGACTTATTTCACTCAGCATAATACCCTCCAGTTCTAACCACGTTGAAGCAAATGGTGGGTATTTTTCATTTCTAATGGCTGAGTAATATTCCGTTGTATACGTAAACCACATCTTCTTTATCCATTCACCTTTCGATGGACACCTAGGCTCCTTCACAGTTTGGCTATTGTGGACATTGCTGCTATAAACATTGGGGTGAAGGTGTCCCAGCGTTTCACTGCATCTGCATCTTTGGGGCAAATCCCCAGCAGTGCAACTGCTGGGTCACAGGACAGTTCTATTTTAACTCTTTGAGGAACCTCGACACAGTTTTCCAGAGTGGCTGCACCAGTTCACATTCCCACCAACAGTGCAAGAGGGTTCCCCTTTCTCCACGTGCTCTCCAACATTTGTGGTTTCCTGCCTTGTTCATTTTCCCCATTCTCATGGTGTGAGGTGGTATCTCATTGTGGTTTTGATTCGTATTTCCCTGATGGCCAGTGATGTGGAACATTTTCTCATGTGCTTGCTGCCCATGTCTATGTCTTCCTCTCTGAAATTTCTATTCATGTCTTTTGCCCATTTCATGATTGGATTGTTTGTTTCTTTGCTGTTGAGTTTCACAAGTTCTTTATAGATCTTGAATACTACCCCTTTATCTGATAGGTCATTTGCAAATATCTTCTCCCATTCTGTAGGTTGTCTTTTAGTTTTGTTGACTGTTTCTTTGGCTGTGCAGAGGCTTTTTACCTTGAATAAGTCTCAATAGTTCATTTATGCTTTTGTTTCCCTTGACTTCATGGAGGTATCTTGCAAGAAGTTGCTGTGGCCAAGTTCAAAAAGGGTGTTGCCTGTGTTCTCCTCTAGGATTTTGATGGATTCCTGTTTCATGTTTAGATCTTTCATCCATTTTGAGTTTACCTTTGTGTATGGTGTAAGAGAATGGTATAGTTACACTCTTCTGCACATGGATGTCCAATTTTCCCAGCACCATTTATTGATGAGACTGTCCTTTTTCCAGTGGAAAGTCTTTCCTGCTTTGTCGAATATTAGTTGACCATAGAGTTGAGAGCCCATTTCTGGATTCCCTATTCTGTTCCATTGATCTATGTGTCTGTTTTTGTGCCAGTACGATACTGTATTGATGATCACAGTTTTGTAGTACAACTTGAAATCCGACATTGTGAGGACCCTGGCTCTAGTTTTCTTTTTCAATATTCCTCTGGCTATTCGGGGTCTTTTCTGATTCCACACAAATCTTAAGATGATTTGTTCCAGCTCTCTGAAGAAATTCCATGCTATTTTGATAGGGATTCAATTAAATGTGTAAATTTCCCTGAGTAGCATTGCCATTTTCACGATATTAATTCTTCCAATCCATGAGCATGGAATATTTTTCCATCTCTTTGTGTCTTCCTCCATTTCTTTCAGAAGTGTTCTGTAGTTTTTAGGGTACAGATCCTTTACCTCTTTGGTTAAGTTTATTCCTAGGTATCCTATACTTTTGAGTGCAACTCTAAATGGGATTAACTCCTTAATTTACCTTTCTTCAGTCTCACTGTTAATGTAGAGAATTGCGACTGACTTCTGGGCATTCATTTTGTATTCTGCCACACTGCCGAATTGCTGTATGAGTTCTAGCAATCTTGGGGTGGAGCCTTTTGGGTTTTCTAAGTACAGCATCATGTCGTCTGCAAAGAGGGAGAGTTTGACTTCTTCTTTGCCAATTTGAATGCCTTTTATTTCTTTTTGTTGCCTGATTGCTGAGGCTAGGACTTCTAGTACTATGTTGAATAGCAGTGGGGAGAGTGGACATCCCTGTCATGTTCCTGATCTTAGGAAAAAGGCTCCCAGTGTTTCCCCATTAAGTGTGATATTTGTTGTGGGCTTCTCATAGATGACTTTTAAGATGCTGAGTAATGTTCCCTCTATCCCTACACTCTGAAGAGTTTTGATCAGGAATGGATGCGGTATTTTGTCAAATGCTTTCTCTGCATCTATTGAGAGGATCATATGTTTCCTGTTTTTTCTCTTGTTGATATGATCTATCACATTGATTGCTTTACGAGTGTTGAACCAGCGTTGCATCACAGGGATAAATCCCACATTGTCATGGTGAATTATCTCCTTAATGTACTGTTGGATCCTATTGGCTAGTATCTTGTTGAGAATTTTTGCATCTGTGTTCATCAGGGATATTGGTCTATAATTCTTCTTTTTGGTGGGGTCTTTGTCTCGCTTTGGAACTAAGGTAATGCTGGCCTCATAGAATGAGTTTGGAAGTATTCCATCCCTTTCTATCTTTCAGAACAGCTTTAGTAGAATAGGTTTTGTTTCTTCTTTAACCATTTGATAGAATTCCCCTGGGAAGCCATCTGGCCCTGGACTTTTGTGTCTTAGGAGGTTTTTAATAACTCCTTCATTTTCCTGCCTGGTTATTTATTGGCCTGTTCAGATTTTCTGTTTCTTTCTGTTCCAGTTTTGGTAGTTTGTGGTTTTCCAGAAGTGCGTCCATCTCTTCTAGATTGCATAATTTATTGGTGCATAGCTGCTCATAAGATGTTTTTAAAATCATTTGTAGGGCAGCCCAGGTGGCTTGGCAGTTTAGCTCAGCAGTTTAGCGCCATTTTCAGCCCAGGGCTTGAGCCTGGAGACCCGGGATCGAGTCCCATGCCAGGCTGACTAATGGTTTATCTATCTTATTAATTCTTTCCAAGAACCAACTCCTCGTTTTGTTAGTCTGTTCCACAGTTCTTCTGGTCTCAATTTCATTGAGTTCTGCTTGAATCTTTATTAACTCTCTTCTGCTGGGTGTAGGATCTATTTGCTGTTTTTTTCTCTAGCTCCTTTAGGTGCAAGGTTAGCTTGTGTATTTGCGTTTTTTTTTTTTTCCAATTTTTTGAGGGATGCTTGTATTGCAATGGATTTCCCTCTCAGGACTGCTTTTGCTGTATCTCAAAGATTTTGAACAGTTGTATCTTCATTCTCATTAGTTTCCATGAATCTTTTTAATTCTTCTCTAATTTTCTGGTTGACCATTTCATCTTTTAGCAGGATGGTCTTTAACTTCCACGTGTTTGAATTTCTTCCAAATTTCTTCTTGTGATTGAGTTCTAGTTTCAAAGCATTATGGTCTGAAAATATGCAGGGGACAATCCCAATCTTTTGGCATTGGTTAAGACCTGATTTGTGACCGAGTATGTGGTCTATTCTGGAGAAAGTTCCATGTACACTTGAGAAGAATGTGTATTCAGTTGCGTTTGCATGTAAAGATCTGTAAATATCTGTGAAATCCATTTGGCCCAGTGAATCATTTAAAGCTCTTGTTTCTTTGGAGCTGTTGTGGTTAGAATATCTGTCATTTGCAGAAAGCACCGTGTTGAAGTCTCCTAGTATATCTGTATTATTATCTAAGTATGTCTTAACTTTGGTTAGTAATTGATTGATATACTTGGCAGCTCCCACATTAGGGTAATAAATATTCATGATTGTTAGTTTCTTTTGTTGGATAGATCCTTTAAGTATGATTTAGTGTCCCTCTTCATCTCTTACTACCATCTTTGGGATAAACTTTAATTTATCTGATATGAGGATGGTTACCCCTGCTTTTTGTTGAGGACCATTTGAATGGTAAATGGTTCTCCACCCTTTCATTTTCAGGATGTAAGTGTCCTTAGGTCTCAAATGAGTCTCTTGTAGACAGCAAATAGATGGGTCTTGCTTTTTTATCCAGTCTGAAACCCTGTGTGTTTCATGGTATCATTTAGCCCATTCACGTTCAGAGTTACTATTGAAAGATATGAATTTATTGTCATCATAATACCTATTCAGTCCTTGGTTTTGTGGATTATTTCTTTGGACTTCCTCTTTCTTATACAGTGCCCCCCTTAATATTTCTTGCAGAGCTGGTTTGGTGGTCACATATTCTTTCAGTTTCTACCTATCTTGGAAGCTCTTTATCTCTCCTTCTATTCTGAATGAGAACCTTGTTGGATAACGTATTCTTGGCTGCATGGTCTTCTCATTTTGGACCCTGAATATAACCTGCCAGCCCTTTCTGGCCTGCCAGGTCTCTGTGGAGAGGTCTGCTGTTAATCTACTATTTCTCTCCCTATAAGTTAGGGGTCTCTTGTCTCCTGCTGCTTTAAGGATTTTCTCTTTTTCTTTGGAATTTCTACATTTAACTATTAAATGTCGAGGTGTTGAGGTGTTTTTATTGATTTTAGGGGGGGGAACCTCTCTATCTCCTGGGTCTGAGTGCCTGTTTCCCTCCCCAAATGAGGGAAGTTCTCAGCTATGATTTGTTCAAATATGCTTTCTCGCCCTCTATCCCTTTTGGCGCTCGCTGGATCCCCAATTATATGTAGATTTTTCCCTCTTAGGCTATCATTTATTTCCCTTAACCTTTCATCATGGTCTTTTAATTGTTTATCTCTTTTTTCCTCAGCTTCCTTCCTTGCCATTAAGTTGTCTTCTATGTCACTCACTCTTTCTTCTACCTCATTAATTCTCATCGTTAAGACCTTCAGTTTGGATTGCATCTCATTTAATTGATTTTTAATTTCAGCCTGATTAGATCTAAATTCTGTAGTCATGAAGTCTCTTGAATCCTTTATGCTTTTTTCCAGAGCCACCAGTAGCTTTATAATTGTGCTTCTGAATTGGCTTTCTGACATTGAATTGTAATCCAAAATCTGTAACTCTGTGGGAGAGAGTACTGTTTCTGATTCTTTTGTGTTGAGTTCTTCTTTCTAAAGTTAGTTTGCTCGGTGTAGAGTGGCTACAAATGAGTTGTACTTTAGAAGTGCAAACTCTTCTCTCCGTAGCATTCCAGTTGTCCTCTCTTTAAATCTCACGTTGATATGTTCTCATTCATTTGGGGAATATAAATAATAGTGAAAAGGAATATAAGGGAAGGGCGAAGAAATCTGTGGGAAATATCAGAAAGGGAGAACATAAAGACTCCTAACTCTGGGAAACGAACTAGGGGTGGTGGAAGGGGAGGAGGGTGGGGGGTAGGGGTGAATGGGTGACGGGCACTGAGGGGGGCACTTGATGGGATGAGCAGTGGGTGTTATTCTGCATGTTGGTAAATTGAACACCAATAAAAAATAAATTTATTAAAAAAATAAATAAATCTCACGTTGAATTCATAGTTTTTCAGGATGATTTGAAAGTTATCTAGGTAAGTTGGTGGGGACAGGTGACTTGGGGGCCTACTCCTCAGCCACTTGCCCTGCCCCTCAATCTTGCCATGCCCCTCTGATTAATTTTTATATATTGAATCAGTCTTACATTTTGGGGATAAACCATGCTTGGTTATATTGTACTACTGTTTATTTTATGAATGGCCAAATTTGATTTGCCAAATGTTTTGAGGACTTTTGTGCCTAAGATGATGGAGGCATTGAATGATATTTTTCATTTTTGTACCATTGTTTCTCTGGTTTGGGTTTCAAGATAATACTGGTGTCCTAGGGACACCTGGGTGGCTCAGCGGTTTGGCACATGCCTTTGGCCCAAGGCATGATCTTGGGGTCCTGGGATTGAGTCCCATATCAGGCTCCCTGCATGGAGCCTGCTTCTCCCTCTGCCTATGTCTCTGCCTCTCTCTCTCTCTCTCTCTCTTTCTCTCTCTCTCTCTGTCTCTCATGAATAAATAAATAAAATCTTTAAAAAAAATACTGGCCTCATAAAATAGGCTGAGAAGTCTTTCCCTGTCTTCTTTTTCCTGAAGAGATTAGCCTTTACAGCTTATATTCATGTAATGGGATTTTTAACCCAAAATATTTTGGGCTCTCTCTTTATTAGTGTGCTTATGCCATTTACCTTGCATGTAATTATTGTTATATTTGGATTTAGATGTACTATTTTCTTATGTCTTTTCTGTCCCCCTCTTTTTTTACTTCAACCCTTCCCTATTTTTCTGCTTTTTCAAAATTGATTTGAACAGTTTTTAGTATTTCAGTTTTTATTCATAGTGATTTTTACTATTAATCTGGCAGAATTTTTAATAGTTTCCCTAAGGATTAGAAAATATACATTTAACTTTTCAGTCTGAATAGAATCAATTTGTTACCACTTCAATATGAATGTATAAATTTTACTTTCACATGCCAATTTATGCTTCTTATTTCATGCGATATTTACCTAATATTCTACACATACAGACATTGGGGATCTCATCATGCAATGTTATACAATATTTTATTTTTTGCCTGCATGTTTCAAAGGACTCTAAGATTCAGAAAATACCTTTATCCAGATGTTTAACATTTCTGTTGTAGTTAGTTTCCCACACTCTAGCTCCCTTCTGGTATCATTTCCTTTTTATTTGTTAAGATTTTATTTTAATTCCAGAATAGTTAACATACAGTGTTATATTAGCTTCAGGTGTACAATATAGTGATTCAACAGTACTATACATCACCTAGTGATCATCATAAGTGCCCTCCTTAATCCCCATCACTTATTTCACCCATACCCCCCACCCATCTCCCCTCTGGTAACAATCGGTTTGTTCTCAATAATAAGAGTCTGTTCCTTGGTCTCTCTTTCACTTTCTCCCTTTTCCTCTGCTCATTTGCTTTGATTCTTAAATTCCACATGAGTGAAATCATATAGTATTTGTCTTTCTCTGACTTCTTTTTCTTAGCATTATACACTCTACCTCCATTCATGTCATTGCAAATGGCAAGATTTCATTTTTTTAATGGCTAAATGATTTTCCGTTATAGACAGATAGATATGGATACACATATACATATACATACATATACCGCATCTTCTTTATTCATTCATCAGTCAATGGACTCTGGGGCTGCTTCCATAATTTAGCTATCATAAATAATGCTGCTACAAATGTAGGGGTGTATGTATCCATTTGAATTGGTAGGGGTTTTTTGTTTTTTTTGTATTTTGGAAGTACTCAGTATGTGATTACCAGATAAAAGAATAGTTCTAATTTTAGCTTTTGAGTAACCTCCATTCTGGTTTCCACAGTGGCTGCACAAATTAGCATTCCCACCAACAGTGTAAGAGTGTTCCCCTTTCTCCACATCCTCACCAACACCTGTTGTTTCCTCTGTTCTTTAAGAAAAAAAAAGATTTTATTTATTTATTCATGAGAGACACAGAGAGAGAGGCAGAGACACAGGCAGAGGGAGAATCAGACTTCCTGCTGTGAGCCTGATGTAGGACTTGATCCCAGAATTCCGGGATCACAACCTGAGCTAAAGGCAGATGTTCAACCACTGATCCACGCAGGCACCCCATTTCCTCTGTTCTTAATTTTAATCAATCTGACAGGGGTGAAGTGATAACTTATTGCAGTTTTTACTTGCATCTCCCTAATGATGAATGAGGTTGAGCATCTTTTTTTTATTTGCCTGTTGGACATCTAGATGTCTTCTTTGAAGAAACATCTGGTCATGTCCTCTGCCCATTTTTTAATTGGATTATTTGGTATTCAGGTGTTGATTTGTATAAGTTATTTGTATATTTTGGATGCCAACCCTTTAATAGATTTGTCATTTGCAAATATCTTCTCCCACTCAGTAGGTTGACTTTTAGTTTTGTTGATTGTTTCCTTCACTGTTGCAGAAGCTTTATAATTTTATGTTGTCCCAATAGTTGTTTATTTTTGCTTTTATTTTCCATGCCTCAAAAGACATATAATAGAAAAATATTGCTATGGCTGATGTCAGAAACCTCACTGCCGGTGCACTCTTCTATGATTTTTATGGTTTCATGTCTCACATTTAGATCTCGAATCCATTTGCAATTTATCTTTGTGTGTGGTGCAAGTGGTACAATATCATTCTTTTGCATAGAGCTGACCAGTTTCCCCAACACTGTTTGTTGAAGAGATGACTTTTTCCCACTGGATATCCTTTCCTGCTTTGTGAGAGTAATCGACCATATTTCTGGGTTTTCTATTCTGTTCCATTGATCTATCTCTATTATTGTGCCGCTACTATACTGTTTTGATGACCATAGCTTTGTAATATAACTTGATATACAGAATTATGATGCCTCCAGCTTTGTTTTCCTTTTTCCAAATTGCTTTGTCTATTTAGGGCCTTTTGTGATTCCATATAAATTTTAGGATTTTTTCTTCTAATCTGTGAAAAATGCTGTTCATATTTTGATAGGAATTGCAGTAAATGCATAGATTGCTTACGGTGATATGGAAATTTTAACAATATTTGTTCTCCCAATTGATGAGCATGGAATGTCTTTTTATTTCTTTGTGTCATCTTCAATATCTTTCATCAGTGTTTATAGTTTTCAGAGTATACTTCATTCACCTCTTTGATTAGGTTTATTCCTAGATATTAAATAATAATTATTGGTGCAGTTTTAAATGGGATTGTTTTCTCAAATTTCCTTTCTGCTGCTTCATTATTGGTGTATAGAAATGCAACGGATTTCTTCACATTAATTTTGTATATTGTGGGGATCCCTGGGTGGCTCAGCAGCTTAGTGCCTGCCTTTGATGCAGGGCATGATCCTGGAGTCCCAGGATCAAGTCCCACATCAGGCTTCCTGCATGGAGCTTGCTTCCCCCTCTGCCTGTGTCTGTGCCTCCCTCTTTCTCTGTGTCTCTCATGAATAAATAAATAAAATCTTTTTAAAGTTTTGTATCCTGTGGGACTTTACTGAATTCATTTATCAGTTCTAGTAGGTTTTTGGTGGAGTTTTTTGGGCATTTTATATATAGTAACATATCATCAGCATATAGTGGAAGTTTTACTTTTTCCTTACCATTCTAGATACCTTTTACTTCTTTTTGTTGCCTAATTGCTGTGGCTCAGACTTCCAGTACTATGTTGAATAAAAGTGAGAGTGTACCTCCTTCTCTTGCTCCTGAGTTTAGGGGAAAAGTTCTCAGTTTTTCCCCATTCAGTATGATGTTTACTATGGGTTTTTCATACGTGGCCTTTAATATGTTAAGATATATTCACTCTAAACCTACTTTGTTTAGAGTTTTCATCATGAATAGATGTTGTACTTTGTCAAATACTTTTTCTACATCTATTGAAATGATCATAAGATGTTTATCCTTTCTTATTGATGTGGTATATAATGTTGATTGATTTATGAATACTTATCCACTCTTGCATACTGGGAATAAATCCCACTTGATGGTGATGAATGACTTTTTAATGCATTGTTGGATTCAGTTTGCCAGTATTTAGTTGAGGATTTTTGCGCCGATGTTCATCAGAGATATTGGCCTGTAATTCTCTTTTTTTTTTTGTGGTGTCTACATATAATTTTTTTCAGGTTGATTCAGGCCTCATAGAATGAATTTGAAAGTTTTCCTTCCTCTTCTATTTTTTGGAATAGTTTGAGAAGAATGGGTATTAATCCTTTAATGTTTGGTAGAATACACGTGTGAAACTGTCAGGTCCTGGACTTTTGTTTGTTGAGAGTTTTTTGATTACTAATTCAATATCATTGCTGGTAATTAGTCTATTCAAATTTTCTATTTGGTCCTTTTCAGTTTTGGAAGGTTATATATTTCTTATAATTTATCCATTTCTTCTAGGTTGTCCCATTTGTTGGCATATAATTTTACATAATGTTCTGTTATGATTGTATTTCTTAAGCATTGGTTGTTATTTATCCCCTACATTTGTAGTTTTCATTGTGTCCCTTCCTATTGTTGCTTGATAAGTCTGGCTACAGGTTTATCAATTTTATTGATTTTTTTTTTAAGGAACCATTTCCTGGTTTCAAGGATATGTTCTACCATTTATTTAGTTTCTATACCATTTATTTCTGCTCCAATCTTTATTATTCCCTTGTTTCTGTTGCTTTGGGGTTTTATTTGTTGTTCTTTTTCTTTTTTAAGAATATTTTTTGGGCATGCCTGGGTGGCTCAGCGGGTGAGTGTCATCCTTTGGCTCAGGGCGTGATCCCAGGGTCTGGGGATCAAGTCCCACATCAGGTTCCCTGTGAAGAGCCTGCTGCTCCCTCTGCCTATGTCTCTGCCTCTCTATGTCTGTCTCTCATGAATAAATAAATAAAATATTTCAAAAAAGAATATTTTTATCTTTTTAAAAACTCTGTTAATTAATCTCTACCCCCAACATGGCACTCAAATTCATGACCCTGAGATCAAGAGTCAAATGCTTTACTGACTGTGCCAGCTAGGTGCTCTTTGTTTTTCTTTTTCTGCCTTGTTCTAACTTTAGGTGTAAGATCATTTGAGATTTTTCTTGCTTCTGGAGGTAGGTCTCTATTGCCATAAACTTCACTCGTAGAACTGCTTTAGCTGCATCCAAAATGTTTTGGACCATTTGTTTTCATTTTCAATTGTTTCCATGTACTTTTTGATTTCTTGTTTTACCCATTCATATTTAGTAGTATGTTATTTAACCTTCATGTATTTGTGGTCTTTATAAATTTTTTTCTTGTGATTGATTTCTGGTTTTATAATGTTGTGGTCAGAAAAGATACATGGTATGATTTTTTTTTTTTAATTTGTTCAGACTGGTTTTATGGCCTAATATGTGATCTATTCTGGATAATGTTTCATGTGCACTTGAAAAAAAATGTGTGTTGTGTTTTAAGATGGAATGTTCTGAATATATCTGTTAAATCCATGTTGTATAATGTGTCGTTCAAAACCTTTGTTTCCTCGTTCATTTTCTGTTTAGATTATCTGTTCATTGATGTAAGCGGAATGTTAAGGACCCCTATCTACTATTATTGCATTACTACCAATTAGTTTCTTTATGTTTGTTTTAATCTTGTTTTTTTTTGTATTTGAGTGCTCACATTTGGATGCATAAATATTTATAATTGTTATATCTTCTTGTTGGATTGTCTCCATTTAGCTACACAGTATCCTTCTTTGTCTCTTGTGACAGTCTTTGTTTTAAAATCTAGTTTATC
The DNA here is from genome assembly GCF_018345385.1 of Vulpes lagopus. Taxonomy (NCBI): domain Eukaryota; kingdom Metazoa; phylum Chordata; class Mammalia; order Carnivora; family Canidae; genus Vulpes; species Vulpes lagopus. Next base: position 46,579,645 of record NC_054848.1, on the reverse strand, counting down.
TGATACAATTATTGCTCCTCTAGCTTTCTTTTAACATCCATTTGTATGATATATGTTTCTCCATTCCCCTAGTTTCAATCTGCAGGTATCTCAGTCTAAAAAGCATCTCCTGTGGACTGCATCTAGATAGGTCTTGCTTTTTAATCCATTGTATTAACCTGTCTTTTTATTGGGACATTTAGTCCATTTACATTCTAAGTAATTATTGATATATACATGTATTTATTGCCATTTTATTACTTGTTTTGTGGTTGTTTCTGTAATTTTTCTCTGATCATTCTTTCTTTCATGATTTGCTGGTTTTCCTTAGTAATACATTTGGGTTTCTTTCTCTTCATTCTTTGTATACATATTAGTGTGTTTGGTTTATGGTTACAGTTAACTTTGTATAGAAAATCTCTTGTATATAACAGTCTATATTAAGTTGATGGTCATTTAAGTTTGAACTCATTATTCCTGTCCTTCTCATGTTTTAGGTATATGGTGCCATATTTTAAAATCTTTTATTTTCTGAGTTCCTTAACTGATTTTTTACTGAAGTGTTCATTTTTACTGCATTTGTGTTTCCTACCTTCATATACTCATTTATAATCCTTCCTTTCTACTCAAATTGTTCCTTTTAATATTTCTTGCAGGCTGGTTTAGTGATAATAAACTCCTTTAGTTTTTGTTTGTCTGAGAAACTTTATCTCTCCTTCTATTCTGGATGATAGCCTTGCTGGTTAGAGTAATTTAGCTGTATATTTTTCCCATTCAGCAATTTGAATATATCACTTCATTCCCTCTGTCTTACAAGGTTTCTGCTGAAAATTCTACTTATAGCCTTATGGGATTTCCCTTGTATGTAATGGTCTTATTTTGACTTGCTGCCTGTAAGCATCACTATATTTTGTCATTTTAATTACCATATGTTTTGGTGTGGATATGCTTTACTGATTTTGTTGGAGCATCACTGTGCCTCCTGGATCTGGATATTTCTTTCTTTCTTCAGATTAGGGATTTTTTTAAGCTATTATTTCTTCAAGTAAATTTTCTGCCCGTTTTTCTCTTTCTTCTTCTAGGATCCCTATAATATGAATGTTATTATGTTTGATGGAGTCTCTCAGTTCCCTAAGTCTATTCTCATTTTACATAATTATTTTTCTCTCTCTTTTGTTCAGCCTGATTACTTTGTTACTCTGTATTCTAGATCACTAATTTATTCTTCTGTTTTTTCCAGTCTGCTGTTCATTCTATCAAGTGTGTTTCTCATTTCCCTTATTGAACCTTTTATCTCTGTTATGTTATTCCTTATCTGTGTGTTAAGGTTCTCACTAGTGACTTCCAGTGTTTTTTCAAGTCCAGTGTGTATTTTTATAATCATTACTTTAAATTCTCTGTCAGGCATGTCACTTATATCTCTTTTGCTTTGACTTCTGGTCATGACCTTCTCTGGTTCTTTCATTTGGAATAAATTTTTCTGTCTTTTGTCTAAGTCCTTATGCATGTTCCTATATGTAAGGAATGTCAGCTACTTCTCTTGTTCTTGAGGATAATCACCTGATGAAGAAGAGTTCCTGTAATACCCTTTAATGTATTGTCCCCTATTCCCCAGGGCCTAGTGCTTCCGAGCATGTCTCCAATTTGTGCTGCATGTGCTCTGCCATTGTGTCCTGACTGCTTTATCCTTCAGGCCAGTCATCTACAGAGGCTCTCTTTCCCTGTTGTGGGCAATATTTGGTACCTGGTCTGAGTGTGGCAAGTTTTAACTAGGTATGTTCTGGTCTGCTTATGCTTTTAACATTGCTGCCAGAACTGAGGCTCCACAAAACCCCTGGCTGGAGGGATGAAATGTGGGTGGGGATTTGGGCTGGTCTTCTAGGAGAAGAAGCCTGCCACAATGGAACTGAGGCAAGCATGACTGGGAAGGGAAGTTCCACCAGAGGCGGGGGAGGGCTTGGCAAAAGCTAGTTGGGTAGCAAATGTAAGCCTTGGTTGGGTCCCACAAGTGGTCCCGTTCCTAAAGGGTTGGGAGGCGGGAATGGTGCCTGCCATTCATTTTGTTCCCAGATGGGTTTTTCCGTGAATGCTACCACTCAAAGACACTGACAGGCTCCAAGAGGAGCAAATAATTTCCTCATTGTATTCCCCAGGCACTCTTCAGATTGCTATTTTCAAGTTGTATGTGCACAGGCTGTTTGCCCAGCTTTCTCTCTAAGAGCATCCTAATGCTCTCTGTGCTTTCGCTGAGCCAATGCTGCTGGCCTTTAAATCTCCAGACTTTTAACCCTAGTTGTTGCAAGAACTCACAAAATTCAGCCCCTTTCACTTTCCAAGCCAATTTCCATGGGGGTTTGTCTGCCTCTTGTGGGCTCCCCAGTGTGCCAGCCTGTTTCTTGCCTTTTTCTGCAACTGCAGTTCCTTTCCTCCATGGTGGCCATAATCTGTTTCTCTCCCAAGATGTGTCTCCACATTTTTTTACCTTCTTTGATATGGTCTCTTCTCTACCTTTAGTTGTGGAGTTTATTCTGCCAGTTTCCACGTTGATTTGGTGATTATTTAGGATGATATGATTGTTATCTAGTTGTATTTGTGGGACAAGCCAAGCCTAGAGTCTTCCTACTCCACCACCACCTTCCCAGACCTCTTTGTTTCTTTTTTTATCTTTTTTTTTTTTTTTTGCTTTCTCTTATTTTATTTGAGCATTTTCTATGATCCCATTTTTTTTAAAGCATGTGTTGGAGAAAGGGCAGTTGCAATTTATTATTATTATTATTTATATATTTTAAATTTTATTTATTCATTCATGAGAGACACAGGGAGAGAGAGAGAGAGGCAGAGGGAGAAGCAGGCTCCATGCAGGAAGCCCGACATGGGACTCGATCCTGGGACTCCAGGATCACACCCTGGGCTGAAGGCAGGTGCTAAACTGCTGAGCTACCCAGGGATCCCTTATGATCCCATTTTATTGCTTGTGTTTACTTATCATCTATATCTGTGTGTGTGTGTGTGTGTGTGTGTGTGTGTGTTTACTTTTTTAGTGGTTCCCCTGGAGTTTACAATGTATTTTGAAAATAATTTGGGTTTACCTTCAAATAACACTATATTGCTTTATATGTAGAACAAGTACCTTTATAACAGAAATATTCCTAGATTCTTCCTCTCTTTCCTTGTATCTTTTTTGTGCTTATTTCATTCTGATATATGCTATGAACACTCAATGCGGTATTACTATTATTACTTTAGCCAATCAGTTGTCTTTTAGAACAATTAATAATATGAAAAATAAAAGGTGTATTTTGCCTTAATTTATTCCTTTTCTAATGCTCTTCCTTAATAATGTAGATCCAATTTTCTGACCTATATCACATCTTTTCTGCTTAAATATTGTTCTTTAATATTTATTATATGACAGGTCTGGTGTGATGAATTTCCTGTTTTTGTTTGTCTTAAAAGTATTTATTTTTCCTTTATTTTTCAAAGATATTTTTGCTTACTTTAGAATTCTGGATTGGCAGGGTCTGTGGGTTTTGTTGTTTTTGTTACTGTTGTTAACTTTCAAAGCTTTAAATTTTTTATTTCACTATCTTTTAGCTTATGTGGCTTCTGACAAGAAGTCTAATATAATTCTCCTAGTTCTTCTGTAGGTAAGGTGTTCCTACTGCCCCTTTTCCCTGGCCTTCTTCAGTATTTTATTTTTGCCTGATTTTCTGCAGTTTAAATTTGATATGTCTAGGTGTGGTGTGGTTCATTTTTATATTTTATTTATCCTGATTGGTATTCTCTGAGATACCTGAATCTGTGGTTTATAATCAATAACTCAATTTTGAAAATTTTTGGCAATTCTCTCTTCAAGTATTTCTTCTTTCCCATTATCTCCTTCTTCTCCTCTGTTATTTTAATTACATATATATTGCATGTATATACATATATGTACATGATATTTATATATTACATATATATTACACTATCTGATACTTTCCCATATTTCTTGGATGTTTTATTCTGGGTTGTTGTGTTTTGTTTGTTTCTTTTTTTAATATATTTTTTCTCTGCATTTCAAGGTGTGTAATTTCTACTGACCTATCTTCAAGTTCATTGATTCCTTAGCTATGTTAAGTTCATTTATGAGAACATTGAAGAAATCCTTAAGATCTATTACTGTGTTTTTTCTCTTGCATTTACATTTGATTCTTTCTTATACTTTCCATCCCCATACTGAAATTATCTATCTGATCTTACATGTTGTCTACCTTTTCCAATAAACCTTTTAACTTATCAATCTTAGCTATTATACATTCTCTGCCTGATAATTCCAACATGTGTATCATAACTGAGTCTGATCCTGATTATTTCTTTGTCTCTTCAGACTATTTTTTTCTTGCCTTGATTCTTCCCTTTGTGTTACTCTCTGGAGGGAGACAATTATTTTTTGCATCCTTTGAAGATGCAGTCTTCTATTATTTTACCTGGTAGTAGGGAATAGGGGACCAATGCCATTTTATGTTAGTCTAATTAAGTCTCAGCCTTAGGCAGGCTTATCCTCAGTCTTGGAGGTGTGACCTTCCCATGTGTTCCTGCCTCTTCTCTAACTATAATGGTGGGCTTAGTGCATATTCCTATGCTTCCTGGGCTATAGCATTTTTTCCATTATTCTTCTCCAGCTGTGGTGAGTTTCTCCCAGTGTCCTCAGTTTCTGTTGCCCTTCCTTGCAGATTAAAGATTATTTTCTTTAGGGGAGATGGAGTAGATGGGTCTGGGCAGAATTTCAATAGTGTTGGCCATTCCTCTTTATCAGCTGCAGTTAATTTCCACCAGTGCTCCCAAACTACAGTTGCATTCCCTTTCTCTGTGAAGACTAAGGTTTTTGTTTCATAGAATACAAAGGGAGAATGATCTGGGCACAATTTCAGCAATGGCTGCTCTTCTGTCTTCCTCTCCAAGCCAGAACTACACGACCTCTATCTCAGGATTCTTCTGTCTTCTCTGTCAGCACCTGATGGAATTCTTAGAGGATGCAAAACCATCTATTTCTTCAGCCCCCAGGGGTTCACATTCTCATACTAGCTCACAACCAATCTTTAACAATTTATTAAAAATTTTTTAGCTGAGTCTTTTTATGAGTTTATATGTTATGCAGTAGTATCTATGAAAGATAAGGAAATACCTGGGCCCTGTTGCTCCCTGCAGATGCCTGCCTATCTCTACGGATTGGGGTTAGCTATTTACATTGTAATCTCAGTTTTCTGATGAATTCAGAAGTCAGTTAGAAAATGTCCAGGTTTGGCAGTCCCGGTGGCTCAGTGGTTTAGCTCCACCTTCATCCCAGGGTGGAATCCTGGAGACCTAGGATCGAGTCCCATGTCAGGCCCCTTGCATGGAGCCTGTGTCTCTGCCTCTCTCTCTCTCTCTCTCTCTCTCTCTCTCTCTCTATGTCTCTCATGAATAAATAAATAAATAAAATCTTTAAAAAAAAAGAAAATGTCCAGGTTTTTGTTATTGTTGTTGCTGTTACAATGGTAGGAAGGATGTTTTTCTAATTCTACACCTCTAATATGATACCAGAAGGTCATGGGAACCTGGGGATAAGCTTTTGAGATGTTGTTTATTTTCCAGCGTCAATACCCCAGTTTACCAATTCCCCCACAATGGTGATCATGGTGGGTTTACCAGCTCGAGGAAAGACCTACATCTCCACGAAGCTCACAAGATATCTCAACTGGATAGGAACACCAACTAAAGGTATGTTTCTGAAACCATTTGTTCTACAGCCCCTTACTGGCCACTAGCTGAAGAGTAAGGTAGCAGGCCTCAGAAAGGACATTCCCTCAGTACCAGGAATGCCTCAAAACATTATTACCAATCTTAAGATTACTACTACTACTACCACCGCCACTACTACTACTACTACTACTACTACTACTACCACCACCACCACTGCACTCTTAAAAGTTTTACAATTTCTTGAGCACATACTCTGTGCCTAACTGTATTCTAGGTACTAGGTATAGGATAATTAACAGGACTAAATGTCTGTTCTCAGGGACCTCCAGTTTTGCAAGATCTTAACACAACCATATGAGTAATATAGTATTTTTATTATCATTATTATGTTTATTGCCATTATTATTATTACCACACCAATATTACTATTTTGATTAGCATTACCGTTTACTCAAAACCTTATGATCTTCTTTAAGCCTTAGGGTATATGGAGTCAAGCACACTGAAGCCACAGCCCAGGGGTTCGTTCCCACAGGGTCTTCACTAAAGCTGAGCACCTTAGCTAACCTTGTCCTCTGGAGTCCAGAAGACATCTGCTCTCTCCAAGTCTCTCCTTAGGTTTCAGCTTGTTGTTGGCTTCCCCTCCCCAGGCAGAAGTGGTCCTGCCTTTTTCCACCTCCAGAGGGGCCTCCTTCCCTGCCTATCAACCTCCTCCTTCACTCCCTATTTCCAACTTTCCATTCTCTTCAATGTGGTCTCTTTTCTGCTTACTATTGCTTATTCAGTAATTGCTCTTTCCTATTCTCCATTTGATTTCTCTATCCTCCTCACCCCGTATCCCCGCTCTGTTCCTATTTGATTCCTCTATTCCCCCTAAGAGGACTGTACTTCCCTGAGTTCCCATATCCCTTCCTACAGCCCCCTCTGCCAACGCTAACTACAGAGTCTGTTGTTGTAGTGTGTATCAGGTCTCTTCCCAGGAGCTGTTCCGGGAGCAGGGGACCAGATCATGTTGCTTTCCCTCTCTCATGTATGATCAAATTAAGATATTTAGAGGCTCTAAACAGTAAGAGATAGGGTGCTCCCATATCTTATGCAACTCAGGATAAAAACAGTAAAGGTTAGAATGTCTACCAATGTTTTTTTATTTACCCTCAATGACTATATTGATGCTTTCAAAGAATATCAAGTTATCTGAAAAATTTTATTTGGACCATGTTCCTCCTTTACTGATGCACTAAGCAAGTATTTAGACTCTCTCTCTCTCTCTTTCTCTCTCTCTCTCTCTCTCTCTTGAAATGGGGCACTGCTCCCTAGTGCAGCAAACAGTTATCCTTGGGCATTTATTTATTTATTCAATCTTTAATTATTCATTGAGCACACAGCTGTGCCAAAGATCTTGTTGGATATTAGGCAAACTTCTCTATAGGACAGGATGTCTGTCCTCAAAGAACGAACATCTATTCTTAAGTTCTAAAATGCCCATGAAGAAGAAACTAGTATTATCATCATTCTACAATTGATTAAATTAGTGCCCAAGAGGTGAAGTCCCACTAAAGGCACATGGCCGTTGAGTGAAAGAACCAGGAAATGAGCCCACATCTGGTTTATTCTAAAGCCTGATACCCACTGTACCAGGTCTGCTATTTGGCTCTACAGATGGGGGAAAAAATAATCCCACGTTGACCACGTACTCCACCTTTTCTCCATTCTCTTCCTCTTCTTTCTCTTGCCCATCCCAGCACCCTATCTATCTGCCCCCTTCCTTCCCTCTCTTCAAGTCTCCTCCTCTCTTTATCCCATTTCTTTTCCTTCATGCACTTTCTCTTATTCACTGATGAAGGGTTTCCCAATGTTTTTTATGTGCTAAAACCCATGCTAGGCAATGAGGATGCAAAAATTAATGAATCACACCCTGTCCTTGAAGAGTTTTCTATCTGGCTGGGATGCATATGAATGCCTCATGGTCACTTAAAGAATCCTAGAGCAGGGTAATGAGGGGGCTCACAGAGGAAATCACCAACTGGAAGGCAGAGAAAGCTTCCAGGTAGGATATATTTGAGCTTGGTCCTGTGGGAGGAGTAGAACATTGGCAAAAGAGAAGAGAAAGGATCGTTCTTGTGGAGGACTACAGGCTCCACGTAGTTTCTGTTGGATGTTAGGGGAATATGGGATTGTGGTGGATAGGTCTCTGCCTTAATGCACACGCTTTCCATCTGCTCCAATATAGTCCATTCCCACAGAGCACAAAGCCTCAGAGCCATGTTTCAAAAAGCACAAAGCTTACCATACCTCCACAGGTCCTCTTGGCCTGCAGGTTTAAGCCCAAGATTTTTAACCTGTTGTTCAAGGCCCTCCATGATCCACCCCTGCCAGTCTCTCAGGCTTCAGTCACAGTGAATGACTCATCATTCCCTAAATATGTTCTGCCTTTTGCCAATGTCATACCCTTGCTTATAGTATTCCTCTGCCTGGAATGTTTTTGTTCCCCACTCCCATCCCCCATGCCTACCTATAAAAAGGCCTGCCTTCCTAAAAGGACTTGTTCAAATGCTACTGGAAACCATGTCAGATTACCCTAAGTATAATTAATCTGTCCTTCCCCTTATTCTTTTGAATGCGTCTGTCAGAGAACTCAAGAAACTCTGTGGGAACTCTTTACTGGTTTACTGTCTGTCCTACTTGCTAGATTGTAAGCTCCTTGGGTCCCCATCATACATATCTGGTCTATCTTTGAGGCTTCAGAACTCATGTCCTGCTTTACAGAATGTACATCAGAATGTATTTATTGAATGAAATATTGTGTTAGCCTCTTATCCTCTTTCTCCTCCTTTCCTTACCTTCTCTCAGTTTTTCACTATTACTGATTAAAAAGTATGGCCTACAGAGGGCAATAAATTTGGATTCTCTATCATTATACAGGAGAATGTAATAACATTGAGCTAGGTTTCAGGAGGCCCAGTCTAATTCTGTTACCTGCTAACTCACTGACCGTTAGTGATTGATTTTACTCACTGGATTTTTTTCCCTTATCTTTCCAATAGAATAGGGCATTAAAAGGGTTGGAATTTATAATGAAATAGAATAGTAAAATGTCCACTACCTTTGGAGCCAAACAGACCTGGTTTTGAAACCCAGCTTCCCACTTATTAACTATGAAAGTTACTTCTTATCTCTGAACTTAGGTGGGCACTTGACGGGATGAGCACTGGATGTTATTCTATATGTTGGCAAATTGAACACAAATAAAAAATAAATTTATAAAAAAAGAGTGGCATCTAGAAAAAAAAATTCTTAATTTATAAAATAGGATTGTAATTTCTATGTTGCAGGGTTGTTGTAAGGAATAAGTGAGTTGGTAGCCACAATTTGAAGCTTTATAAGCATATTATATAGGCACAAATTATACCTCCTTCTACCTCCGAAATCTCTCCCAGCAATTAAATATTTTTCTACCAGAATCTTTCCAACCTCTTCACCAGGTCTCCCTGCTTTCAGTGTTTAATTTAGGCCAGTACCGACGGGAAGCAGTGAGCTACAAGAACTACGAATTCTTTCTCCCAGACAATATGGAGGCCCTACTTATCAGGAAGTAAGTGCCTACTATTTTATAGAACTGTGCTGCCCATTGTTGAAGGAGGGCTTTGTTAAGATAATGGGGGCATGGGGCAGAGTTACTTGGGTTAGCAAGGAGATCTTCTAGACTCTCAAAGGCTGATTGGGAAAGCCTTTCCTCTAGCCTACCCAAAACCCATGACCATCCCCTACTTAAGAACTTAGGAACTAATGGTCTCAGTCTCTTACTCCTTACAAGAGAAAGTGGAAAATTCTCAGCCTAGCATTTAAGAGTCTCAATAGCTTGGCCCATTTCAGTATCTCCAGTCCCATCTATTCAATCTCAAGGTCTCTCTCCTCTACGACACTGACCATTTCCACAACAGATCCTATATCTCATTTATTGATCCATGCCCTTATAAAAGAACCTAGCAAAGAATAGTCACTAAATAGATTTTTACCAAATGCATGAATATATTGCCACCATTATACCTGTGCTTGTACTGGTACCCATTCCAGGAATGCCCTCTATTTCACAGACCATATACTCAAACTCTAACTGGGTTTAAGGATCAGTTCCACTTGAGCTCTATCACCCCAAAGATTGGAGTTTTTAATATTATGGCTCTGTCATTAGTCCACTTTTCCTGGGTATGCCACTTTATGCCTGGCCCACAAAGCCACTTTCAACTATGTGACCTCTCTGTGCTTGTCATAGTGTCTGGAATATAGGATACCCTATGTATATGTTTCATAGATTAATAATTTAATGTGAGATATCTGAGAGATGGTGCAAAAGACAATTGAGAAAAATAGAGAGGAACTCATCTTGGGGATAGGGATTGTCTCCATTTCTTTCTCTATATTTTTTAGGCAGTGTGCCCTGGCAGCCCTTAAGGATGTCCATGACTATCTCAGCCATGAGGAAGGTCATGTTGCGGTAAAGAAATTTGCATTTTCCCTCGAGTTTCTGCTGGAATGAAGGACCCCTCAAATGTATTGAACATTTGCTATGTTCCACACATTATTATAAGTATTTTACACATATTAATTTAATTCCACCCTCTCCCATGAGACAGGCATGTTGTTGTTAATACTCCATTTTATAGTAAAAAAAAAATGGCACAGAGAGAGTAAATAATTCCTCAAGGTGGCACAGCATGTATGCAGCAAGGCCAAAACTAGAATTCAGTTTGTATAGCTCCAAAATCTACACTCCTGGGATGCCTGGGTGGCTCAGCAGTTGAGCATCTGCCTTTGGCCCAGGGCTTGATCCCGAGGTCCTGAGATCAAGTCCCACATTGGGCTCTCTACATGGAGCCTATTTCTCCCTCTGCCTGTGTCTCTGCATCTCTCTGTGTCTTTCATGAATAAATAAATAAAATATTTTTTAAAAAAATTTTTACATTCCTAACCACTATGCTTTACCACTCCACCCCCAAGAGTTAAGACTACAACACAGTTTAAGACTATAGTACAGGGGTGCCTGGGTGGCTCAGTGGTTGAGCGTCTGTCTTTGGCTTAGGTCATGATCCTGGGGTTCTGAGATCGAGTCCTGAATTGGGCTCCCTGCAGGGAGCCTTATTCACCCTCTGCCTCTGCCTCTCTCTGTGTGTCTCTTATGAATAAATAAATATAAAATATATTTTTAAAAAAGACTATAGTACAAACATTTTTGAATTCTAGAGATTTACCTAAAAATCTAGTCAATTTAATATTATAAACCCTTGGGGTGGGATTTGTGAATTCTAAAAGGAGAAGAGATCTTTAAATAGTCCCACCTAAGGTGCTGAGGATAGGGAGTTGTTACCTGTTCTTAAAGAGTTCCAAAGTGATAGAGAAGGAAGAAGCCTCAACTAGGAGTTGAGAAAATCCATTGTAGCTCTGCTCTGTCAGCCACTCTTGGTGGCCTTGGTTAAAGCAAATCTTTCCTCAAAGCCTTGGCTATTTCATCTATAAAATGACGCTAATAAAATTTTACAGGTTTCCTCTTGTCTATGCCTACAGTCTGCTACATTTCTGGACTGACAGCAAGGGCTCAATAAATGCTTGAGATATTGCCATAAATCAGTATCAGATCCTTCCTATCCTTCAAAACTCAGTCAAGTTCTATCTCACCCTGGAAGCCTTCCACTTAGCACAAGGATAATCAAGGAGTAGGTGTTCTCTCAAAAACCACATTCAGAGTAACCCAATGTCATCATTGGCCTATAGGTTTTTGATGCCACCAACACTACCAGAGAACGACGGTCACTAATTCTGCAGTTTGCTAAAGAACATGGTTACAAGGTATAGTAACACTCCCACTCTTATCTAGAACCTACTTATCTAGTACAAATCCTAAAGAAAGGTAAACCAAAGGACTGCAATCTGCCAAATCAGCTACAAATCAGCCTAAGTCAGGCTTTAATTTGTTATATGGCTTTCTAGATCACAGTTAGAAGCAGCAAAACAGAACAGGAAAGAAGAGGTGCCATATTAGTAATGGAAGATAATTGCTGACAGGCTGACACTGTGGGAGGTGGAAGTGAGGGTGGAGGGAAGAGAAGCACTACAAAAAGCATATATAAGAACTAAAACCCAATAAAAACATAAAAGAATAACTTAAGGCCATTCAGTTTAGAGTCAATATGCCTCATAAAACTCAAAATCCTAAAAGTAACACTATATGAAATTATGTTGTCAGAGATGCCCCCTGGGGATAACTCAGAGCCACTGTGAAGAAGTGAAGCTATGGTTGGCACTACCAAACATAATTCCTTGCTGAAAATTTCTCTTCTTTTTCTTTTATAGGTCTTTTTCATTGAGTCTATCTGTAATGACCCTGGCATCATTGCAGAAAACATCAGGGTAAGGAGCACTTTACCCTTTCCTCCTTACTTTTTCTCAGGTTTGGATAATGCCTAAAAAGACTTCTATGAGGTTAAAGGTGGTATTCTTCTCCTATAGGAAGTATTTCCTGACCATCCTGTCCTATAATAATCCTATGAAATGTAAAGTAGCCAACATAATATAGAGTCCTTAATATGCAGTGGGCACCAAGCATCTCTTACTGATTCGTTGCAATAAACCTGTATGTTAGGTATCATTTCATTGTTGGAGAGAGAGAACAGAGATTCCAAAAAAAGAGTTTTCAAGGATTCATACAACCAGAAAGAAGTAGTACTGGGACTAGACCTCAGGCTTGTATCAGAAATATAACTGCTCTTATATTCTAGGCATGTGGTCTAGAACTGGATCACCCACCACATTTTATTGTTCCTTATTTCATGAAATTATTGGAGCTCAGGGACAGAAGAAATCTTATAGGTTATCTCCCTCAACCCTCCATCAAATACTTGAAATCTCAGCTAAATGTTTGTCTATTTTTTTTCATACCTCCGGTGACAAGAGACTCATTGCTTTTATCAAATGCAGTTCAATCAAGCTGAAATCTACCTCCCTGAAATTTTCACTGATTTGTCCTGTTTTTTCCTCTTGAGACATAGAACATGTCCAATCCCTCTCTTCTTCATCCCCCCTTCTATCCAGCCATTTACTGATTCAACAAAAATTTAATCTATATGACTAAACTGGTCTATTCTGTGTATTAGAGACAGAGAAAAATCCTGCCCTTGAGATCACAGTCAAGTGAGAGATACTGACAAGTTTATAGACATAACTATGAGTCAGTGCTGAGATGAAGAAATAAAAGAGGCTGTGGGAAAACACTGTTGAGTACCTATCCTTACATGGGAGGGATACATGTGTATCAGGGAAGGCTTCTCAATGAAAGCAATAGCTGACCTGAACCTTGAAGAATACATAGGAACTTGGCAGGCAAAGAATTGGATATAAAGGAATAGTATATACTAATTATGGCATCTCCAGGGAACTATAAGTAGTTTAAGTTAGCTAGAGCAGTGTGTGGAAGAATAGGAGAACAATAAGATATGAGATGAAGAAATAATCTTGGAGTCAATTATGACAAATGGGTCACCTAATAAAATAGTTCACACTTTGCCCTAAAATATATAAGGAAATGATTAAGAGTTTTAAGCAGGGGAATGCCATGGTCAGATGTTCATGTTAAAAATATCTTTATGGCTGCTAGTATGAGGAATACATTGGAAGTAACAAGACTGTGGACAAGAGTAAATTAGTCACAAAGCTAAAGTAAGCATCCATGAAAGAGAGAATGGAAATAAATGGGAGGAATATTTAGAAGATAGAGTGGAAAGGATCTGGTGTCTGCTGAGAGGTAAGGGATGATGACACATCTAGGATGACTCCTCTATTCTTTTTAGACTCAGGTAACTGAGTGGATGATAGTGCCATTCATGAGATGGCAAATGTGGATGGAGAAGATAGGCATTGGGGGATTAGGAGCCATCAACCTTTTAGAAATTTAAAGCCAGCATGCCATATTCTCTCATTAAACACTCAATACATGTAAGCCATTATGACCCCTGGCCAAGATCTCCTATTCTTCTTCTTCAACCATTTCTCACATCACAATTTTACTTTTACTTTTTTTTACCTTTTTTATTTAAATTAAATTAATTAACATATAGTGTATTATTAGTTTCAGAGGTAGTTTAGTGACTCATCAGTTGCATATAACACCCAGTGCTCATTATATCAAGTGCCCTACTTAATGCCCATTGCCCAGTTACCCTTTCCCCCCATCTACCTCCCCTCCAGCAACCCAGTTTGTTTCCTATGATTAATAGTCTTTTATGGTTTATCTCCCTCTCTGATTTCATCTTATTTTACTTTTCCTTCCCTTCCCCTATGATCCTCTGTTTTGTTTCTTAAATTCCTCATATGAGTGAAATCATGATAATTGTCTTTCTCTGATTGACTTATTTTGCTTAGTATAATACACTTTAGTTCCATCCACATGGTTGCAAATGGCAAGATTTCAATTTTTTGATGGCTGAGCAATATTCCATTGTGTGTATATACCACATGTTCTTTTAATTGTTCTTCTTAGACACTGTGTGCTTTAGAAGTGAGTACAATATTATAACAGACCTTTTTTAATCACATAGAAATAAGGAATAAGCAGTCACACAATCCAAATTATCTTCAATTGACTGACTTTGTAAACTTGGCAAGACCCTTTGTCTAAGCCTCAATTTCCTAATCTTCATGATGAGGGATGTTGTACTCAATGATCTCTAAGAGCACTTCCAAAGATCACTGTTAGAGTCTCTGTCTCTTACAGTTTCCCTATTCTCCCTTTTCCTAGCAAGTAAAACTTGGCAGCCCTGATTACATAGACTGTGACCGGGAAAAGGTTCTGGAAGACTTTCTAAAGAGAATTGAGTGCTATGAGGTCAATTACCAACCCTTGGATGATGAACTGGATAGGTAAGAACGCATAACCCTAAAATCCAAGACAGGATCTTTAACCCTATTTTGATGTCCTTTAGGACCTGGGAAAATGTCCCCCCCTCTCTGGGCCTCAACTTCTCTATCTGTAAAATCATGGAGCTAGATTTGATTATTTGTCTTCTAGGACCCTCCAAACTCTAATTATCTGAGGTAGTCCTTGAGATGTAAAATGTCTATGAGATGGTTAAGGTGGTGCCTTCCTGAGCAATATGGACAGCTAAGGACCCTGATTTCTAGGAACAAATGCTTCCCACCTGTGGTTGTTGCTATTATTTTTTTTCAAAAGCATTCCTTACACATGGATGACACTTCAGCTTCCAAACATGTTCACGTTCTTTGTTTCTACTGAATCCCTTCAGCACCCCTATAAAGGAAGCCAAAATAGATCTTATGCTTATAACTTTTCAAGAAGAGAAAATTGAGTCTTAGCTGAAACCATTTGCCAAGTTCCCAGTACAAATCAGGGGGTAGAACTAGGATTTTAATCATATTTTGTCTCTTACTCATGTCTCTTTTCACAAAATCCATGTTCCTCTTCAATCAATAGATATTTGGCCTCTTTGAGCTGTGGTGTATGTAGGGATATCAATAATGGCAAGAGGTGGTTTCTATCCGCAGGTAGCTTCCATCGTGCCTTGACATATGGAAAAACACATGAAAAATATTAAACTCTCATTCATATTGCCAACTAAAAATTAGAAACATGTTAGCTAGTAGTGCAGAGAATATATGAATTTTAGACATAGTATATTCCCATAATCCTGAAAATGGGTTGTGATGAGAAGAGACTGTGGTCACTCAGACCCTTTGGGCCCCAAGTGAGAAGTATAAGGAGACCTCAAATAGTCATTAAAAAATGTAAAGAGCATCCTTCTGTCCAACTGAAGTCCTAAGAGGTAAGTATTGTTACTGCATTGCTCCTTAGATGGAGAAACTGAGATATAGAACAGAGCAAGGGCTTACCTGAGGCCACATAATGGGTCAGTAAAATATTTACTCAAACCGTTATCTCATCCCTGCAGCCTGGTTATCCCCCTCCCACATGCCTAAATCATAAAGAAGTGTCACATGTGGCTTAGACACTTGGTGCAAGGAGCAGGACCTTTATGTACAATTGTAAAGATTGTTCACTGTGCAAGGACAACCAGGTCAAGGGCACACTTGTTTTTCTCACTGAGACATGTGTGCTGGAATGGAGATGTTTCTGCCCTCAGGAAAGTATAACTTTTTCATATTTCCACAAAACCACCATATAGGCTAGCAGCTTATAGTGAAAGAAGCTTGAAGAAGGGGAGATAAAGTGGAAAAATGACATTGAGACAGCCCCTAGCCTTCAGCCTAGACTTCTACAGGTGCTCAGTTAGTGTTTGGGACTGAATATGACATATTCTGAGGGTTGGCTTTATTTAATCATTTTACATCAACAGACATTTACAGTCTATGTATCAGGGCTCAGCCAAAGCTGTGCCCTAGGAATCCAAAGAGGGAAGGGCTGTTCCTGCTGTGATAGAATACCCACTTGGTCAGAGAAGACAATGAATGTGCAGTTGATCAGAATTGTGGAAATGTTAAACCAAGTGGGCTAAAGGAACACAAAGGAGAAAACTTACCCCAGATTGGAAAAAGAGATCTGGAAGACCAGGTTCACCAAGTGCAGGTAGACTAGATATGTATTTGGGATACCAGAAAGGTTTAGGCTACCAAAAATAAAAATAAAACAATCTGGAAAGGTTTTGATATTTTAACTTCAAAACCAGCATCAATGTGGTCAAAATGAAAAAAAAATTCATAGGACCTTTTCATATTGTAATATAGCTTATAACTTTTGTTTTAGATTACACATGGTAAGAGGTGGGCATTAGCTAATATAATATTTTTGGTGGGAAGCACCCGTAAATGACTCCACATGATCCAAGGCTCAAAGAAGACTTCCTAGAGAGATTGAATGTGCTGGTTCTTGAGGAATGGATGCATAGCAACTCAGCTTTGGAAAGCAGGCAAGGAATATCTTTTCAAGGAAATAGAACAGCATTTTGGAATGGTGTAGTTAAATCTGAATAAGAGTACAGGAGTTTAGAGAATATTCTAGCAAAAGAACGAAGGCTAGATTGAAACAGAGAAATTGTGGGCATAGTTGTGGATGTGGGACCATGAAGTGAGGCCAAGCAAGGCCAGTGTGTGAAGGCACCTAGAATGTCAGACAAACTGAGGAATTCAGAAGTTCTCTTAGAGCTATCCAGGACCTAGCATCAGGAACAGACAGTCATCAGGCAACAAGCCTACATCAGATATTTTCTACCCCTCGGTTCTGAGAGTTCTGGATAAGATAGTTGGAGAGATTGACCTTACACAAACCATTTCCTTTCTCTGTGTTTTATTTTCCTCTTCTATAAAACAAAGCTAATAATCCCTTATTCCTAGGATGATTATGGGGATTTATGTATTTCGAAGTCCCCACTCCTTGACAGGTATACACACGCAAAAAAGTGCTCAGCAAGTGTCCTGTGGGAACCATTGACACAGATGACAGGGATGGGCATGATTAAGTATGGTACAGATAAAGTGGGCGGGGGGCTGGGGTGACTGGGTGATGGGCACTGAGGGGGGCACTTGGCGGGATGAGCACTGGGTGTTATGCTATATGTTAGCAAATTGAACTCCAATAAAAATTAAATAAATAAATAAATAAATAAATAAATAAATAAATAAATAAATAAAACTTCAGAGATAAAAAAGGCTTCTCTAGGAAGATCAGAAGAGAGGCTTTATGAAGCCAAACCCATCAGCCACTGACTTACATGACTTGGGTTAGTATAGCTATTTCTATTTACTTTGTTTTGCTACTGTGCACCCAGGGTTGCTGTCTGTCACCCCATTGTTGCAGCCTTCCCTACCTCTTCCCAGGGATTTCCTTGAACTCCCTTATAGTCCAACAACTAAAAGATTCATGCTTGGCACAGCAGGGGCCTCATAAGATCATTATTCTAATCTTTTGACTAGTCAGTGCTGCCCATTCCCAGCTCCTCTTCAGACAGGTTATTGAATAGTTTGATTATCACTCTGTGTATAGTTATTAGTTCATGACTAGAGCACAGAATTAAGAGAGATAAAAGGGGGGCTTGAAACTAGGACCACAAGATTTCCATGTTGTGTACCACTTCTGTATTCCCATATCCCAATACTTGGCACACATTCACAAAGAGTGAATGACTGTTTATGGAAGGGGTGTTTAGCATTGGCCATGTGTTTCCATGTTCTTGACTAGCCTAAGAGTTCCCAAAGGGCAGATGCTGAGTCCCCACCTCAAACACAAGGCTTAAAACAGAAGAGGGTGTGTTTGTTAACTGCATTACAGGGGAAAAAACCAACACTTTTCCCTTTCTGAGTGGGGAGAGAGACATACACACACACACACAGACACAAGTGCATACAGACCCAATCTGGTAGCTGCCTATAGACTGTCAAATACAATGTATCATAGCAGAGACTTAAAGAATAGAGGTACAGAGCTCAGCTTGAGATTTAAAAGAGTGAGTAGGCAATTCAGGAGCTGCCAGTAGGATGTGGAAGGCAGCCAGGGACATGGGATTACAGCTTTTCTCTGAGTTTTTCAGGAGTGTGAACCACAAAGAAGAGAGCCTAGATGACTGGAGTGTAAAAAGTAGATGTGAAAAGATAGCCTGGATCAAACTGAAACTGAAGAAAGGAGACAGGGGGATATGGTAGCAGGCAGTGAGCTCTTCGGGGTGGACAGGAGCCAAGTCTCTAGAACAGGTACCCAGAATAGGGCAAGGCATGGCATTTTGTTAGAGGAAAGATGGATGAAGGGTGCACTGAAGAGGCTTGAAGGCAGGGTATGTGGTTGGGGCTTTGTCTTGGGATCAGCCTCTCCACCATCATCCCCTGAGCTGCCCTTGCTCCTGCTTGGGCCGGCCCAGCCACCTATCCTACATCAAGATCTTCGATGTGGGCACACGCTACATGGTGAACCGAGTACAGGACCACATCCAGAGCCGCACAGTCTACTATCTCATGAACATCCACGTCACACCCCGCTCCATCTACCTATGCCGGCATGGTGAGAGTGAACTCAACCTCAGAGGCCGCATCGGAGGTGACTCTGGCCTCTCAGCTCGAGGCAAGCAGGTAGGAAGGGTCCCACACACCCCCAGGCATTGGATTAACTGGCCCAGGTGGGCTGTGGGTGGGTGGTACAGCCACTGCCTGGGTCCTGATGATGGGGGAATTCAGTGACAGGGTAAAAGTAGGTTCTGGTCACACTCGCTCTTCCACCCAATCAGCCGCTCAGCCTTAACCCATCCTTGAATTGTTCCCATGCACTAATAGCATCTGCAGCTTGGTCTTGGCACTTCAGGACTGCCCAGATCTGGCTGCTCTCCTACCCCCACTATAGTGAGCACCCTTCACCCCTGCATGACTGGTCCCCTCTTCTCTCACACAACTCTGTGCATTTGCTTGTGCAGTTTCTTCCACCTAGGCTGCCTTCCTCTGTCAGCTGGTGAGCATCATCACATGCCCTGAAAGCTACTCTGATGTACCCCATCCTTGAATCTATTTTCTCCCTTACTCAGGGCTGATGCCACAGTCCCCCACCTCTCCTTCAGGTCATCCCACTGTCAGCACTTGTCCCCACAAGTTACTGCCCTTTTCCTGCCCTCTCTTCCTGACTCCCTTCCAGGGCCCAGCTCCTGTTCCATGGTTTGGTCCAAGAAGCTCTCCCCTGACCTTTCCTGCCCTCCCAGGGGGGCAGGCTCTAGGCTCCAACACTCTCAGTTCTGGCCCATCTCTGACTCTGTGGCATGAGTCTCTTCTCTCCAGCCAAGCATATAGTAACTTATACATTATAAGTATAAATTAGAGACACACATTTTCCGTAGTGTTTGGCTCTGTTTCTGGGCTTGTTAATACAGGTATTGTTCTTGCTGGAACAATGGCTTGGGCAGAGCAAATGGAAAGTGGGGTGCATGAGGGAGGGAGTACTCTCTTTTATTGGGCACCTGTGCACAGTCACAGCACCATCTGCTTCTACATGTGTGGCCTCATTCAATCTTCACAACAGTTCTGTGGGGTGGGCATTATCATTAGTGATTTACGAAACCTGAAGAAGCTGAGACCCAGAGATGAGAAAAAACAGCCCAGGTCATGCAGCCAGTAAAAAAAGAGAGCCAGAATTCAAAACCAAGCTTTCCTGTCTACCCCTCAGCATCCCCCTCTGCAGAGGTAGTGGTGTCCCTAGGCAAGGCACTGCACTGGAAGGCCTGGTCCTCGTGGCTCCATTTCTGTTACCTTCAGACTGACAGACTCCCCTTGGGGTGAACCAGTGAATCAGACCTTTGACTCCCACCTGTTTTACTCCTCAGAGAATAGAAGGTACTGGTGGCATCAGCTTTTGCCCCATGGCACTACCTGCAACCAGGGATCTCTTGCTTGGGCTCAGCTATGGCCCTACCCACACAGCCCAATGCCCAGTTTGGACACATGCCAACTCCACAGCGCATACTACCCTTGCACACAAATGTGTGCATGTACATGTAAATGCCTGGGACCAACATTTATGCTTATGGGCTCAGTGTACCATGCAGTTTACAAAGCATTTTCCCATCAACTATCACCCATAATCACAGAGGCTGTCACCTACTGTGTGTCAGGGAGCACTCTGAATGCTTCTTGTCCACTATCAAATGTGATGCTCACAGGAAAAGGCTGAGTTAATGCTGTTCACATCTTACAGGCAGAAGATATGAGGCCAGAGAGAAACAGGGATGTGTCCCAGAGCACAGGGACCATGTGAGGAAGCTGGGAAAGTTTAACTCCAATTGCCTATTTCCCAATCAAGGGCTCCTTCCACCAGAGCACACTGACTACTGAATCATAATCCATAATTAGAATAGATATATACAATGCTTATATTTATATATATGCATATGTTCATATAAACACATCTATGTATTTGTGTCAATGTTCCTCACATACCATCTGCAGCTAATAACATGTCTCTTTGCCAAAGAAGAACAAATGACTTGCTCATTTGGGCTCCGACAGCTCTTCATGTTTCCTCTCAATGCTGTCATTGTTTCCCTTACTGCACTGGCTGTGTCTTGAGAACAGGACACCCTGATACCCAGCACATGACCACACACTCAGTATGTTTGAATGCCCTTAGAAGCTGGGTACCAAAGACCCCCACTCAAGCAATGAGAATCCCCAAGGGCAAAAAGAAATGTCTCCCAAATCCCACACCCTCTACTTCTAGACCATACTCTGAGTACCCAGAACCCAGAATCCCTTTCCCTTCTGCCCTGGCATCTGCTTTCCATGACTGTGTGGGCCTATCCAAGAGTCTGTCCACCTGAGAGCAGGCCACATTACAGTAATGTTTACCCTTAGGTAAAGGAGTGGCCAAGGGGTCGCTGTTTGTGGATCATGGGAATCAGTGGAAATAGGGTGTGGACAGAACTTGGTCATGTGACTGGGTTATCTATAAACATGTACTCAAGGCACCTATAAGTGCAGGATGGAGGCAGAAATGGGAAGAGAAGGGAGGTCATCTGGGTAGAATGCCTCCATTTGTACTCCCAGGCTCCACAAATGCCAGAGGTGGGCAATTTAAATGAATAACTAAGGGGTTTAATAAGCAAGCATCAATGAACACACACACACACACACACACACACACACACACACATAAACACACGTATCCTCTTCTATTCCCCTGATCCTTGTCATGTCCTTGTTTATAAACTGGAACATTTAAATTCTATTCTTTCTTGTTCATCATGATTTCATTTGTGGCAGATCTCACAGCTACTCTATCTTCTTTCATCTCTCTCTTTCTCCTGTCTTCTCATCCTCTGCAACCCCACCACCCAGTATGCCTATGCCCTGGCTAACTTCATTCAGTCCCAAGGCATCAACTCCCTGAAGGTGTGGACCAGCCACATGAAGAGGACTATCCAAACAGCGGAGGCCCTCGGTGTTCCCTATGAGCAGTGGAAGGCCCTAAATGAAATTGATGCGGTAAGATGGAGGGGGATGGATTTTTTGGTGATTGATGGGACTTGACTCTGGGCTTATCTTCTGGATTGCCTCTGCTTTGGTGCCTATGAAGAACCCAATTAATTCAATAAATATTTCTCAACAACCGGCCATGTACCATATACTGTTCTGTGTTTTGGGGATCCAGTGAAGGCCAGAACAGACATGTTCCCTGTCCTCATGGAGCCCAAAGGCAGGCCATAAATAAGACTGCATCTCCTATGACAAAAGGTTGTAAGAAGGGAAGTATAAGGGAGATGAGGTTGGAAAGGAAGTCAGTTCATGGAGTTTTATAATTCATGTTGAGGTGTTTAGATGCTGCCCTAAAAGTGGGAAGCCAATGATGTAGTCTAAGTCAAGGAGAAGTGGCCTGAATGTGTCTCACATTCTTAAAAAGAAAATAATACCATATTATTTCACTCATATGTAGAATGTAATAAAAAAAAACAAATGAACAAAGGAAAAAGAAGAGATAAACAAAAGACAGACTCTTAAATAAACAAACTGGTGGTTGCCAGAGGGGAGGTAGGCAGGGGATGAGTGAAATAGACACAGTTTAAGAGTACACTTATCTTGATGAGCCCTGAGAAATGTATAGAATTATTAAATCACTATATCATACACCTGAAACTAATATAGTGCTGTATGTTAACTATACTTGATATAAACAAGTAAATAAAAATAATTAATTAATTAATTTAAAAATGGAAGACCATTCTGGTCATGCATGGAAACTATGTGGGAAGAAGGCCAGGATGAGCATGCAGATCAGTATGGGGATGGCTGCATTAGTCCAGGCAAGAGGTAATGATGGACCAGAGTAGTGGCATTGGAGATGGAATGAAGAAGAAATACCGTCCGACCCTCATGACAGGGCAGTCTCACTTATTCCCATGTGCTCTTTGCAAAAGCATTTTTTCCCCCACATTGTCTCACTTGAACTATAGGTATACTGACATCAGGTTGCAGTCCACAGGTTATGATTGTTAGACCTAAAAGTAAAAGCTTTATCACAAGTATAAATAACTTGCATGTAGGTAGGTTAACTTGCTTGCCTATAGATATACTTCTATAAATACAGAGAAATATATGTATTTCTACATACATACACATGTACTCAGCTATAGATGTACATAGATACATATATATAGAAAAGGAATATACAGTATTGTTCTACATGTCACATATATTTGCTATCAAATACATTCAAGCAAATATATAAGCCCTTCATCATAAGAGATCATTCACTGCTTGCTTCTGGCCTATATGTGGTATAAGCATTTATTGGATAGCTACTTTGTTTTAGGCTTTGGGATGGTGGAGACAAAGAGATTCTTGTCTTCACTGAATTTTCAGTCAAAACAGAGTAGATGGGGAATAAAAACAGCAAAATACAAAACAGCATTGTGATATAGGCTCTGGTAGGTTAGACCATGGATGCACAGATGTCAGGGCTGGGCATCAAACTCAGCCAGGATCTGCCAGGAGGAAGTGATGCTGAGTTGAGAGTTAATTAACAGTGAGCCAGGTAGAGAGGATCAGGAATGGTATGTCAGGTAGAGAGTAGCATAAACAAAGAAGATAGATTGTGTGTGTGTGTGTGTGTGTGTGTGTGTGTAGAACTGCTATGATGGTAGCAGTAAAGACTGGGAAGAAAAAGGAATAGATTTTCTGAGAAATTTAGCAGATAGGATCACAGAAATTTGTTATAGGGTAAGGGTAAGGAAGAAGTAATAATTTAGAATGATGCCTAAGTTTCTGGTTTATTTTCCATGATCAATAATATGTTAATAATAAATTCCACTGATTGAGTCTTGAAAGCCTTGTAAATTCTGTACTAGTCTCTTTTACATATATCATCTCTAATATTCAAAGTATTTTTGTGAGGTAGTTGTAATCCTCCTCATTTTTCAGATGAGAAAAATAAAATTGGAAGAGGTTGGGTAATTTGCCTTAAGTCAGTAAGAAGTCAATGGTCATTTCCACAGGCAACAGGCTTCTAGCATGCCTCAAAATAGAAAATCAATGCCAATCTGGAAGGACCTTGTGTATGCAGTAGAGTGCACTTTCTCCCATAGACAGTATCAGTAGAGAAATTTGACACTGCAGAGCTGATTGTGGGCTATGGCAGGGGTGAACTTCACCCCTAAAGAAAGGTTAATAGATGATTCAAAAGACAATAACCAGAGACTGTTGCTCCCTTACAGAAAAGTCTAATTGGAATCCACACAATCAAAAGGAAACCTTATAAACCCAATATTGCTTCCCACCCCCACCTCATTTCCGGGAATTTTTCAGTGAACTTGGGAAGCTCTTATGTGCTCCTAAGGAGCTCACTCTTGAGCTCTAGATTCCTTCTTTGGGTGAGGAGACTCTATCTCCCCAGGGCCCACTCTGAAACTGTTAGGGATTTATTAACTCTTGTCTTCTGAGATGTCTGTGGATATGTGTTTCTCTACCTGCCAGAGGTCCTGGAGCAGAGGTAGGAACAGAGGGGATGGAAAATGCTATAAAATAGAAGAGCACTGCTATGTATGTGCACACAAGTGTGTGCTTGCATACACAGTCATAGGTATCCATCACAAATATGCCTATATTCACAGAAATGCACTTCACAGATACCTGCTGCTAGTCTAACATAGGATCCCTCTCAGACACATCTACCAACCTAAACCTGTATCATGCATGCACATACATACACCTCACAGAGACACACTTTGAGATATATATATGAACACACTCACCATAGACACACATGCAGTCTTTGTACATACTTACATCACACAGACACAGAGAGGCATACCATGGCATGATAGAAATAGTACCATGAATTTCACATAACCTCAGGCATAGTAGGCACACAGATACTCACACATATACACCAGAGACGTAATCAGAAACATTCACAGAAATGCATGCCGCAGACACACTGAGAGAAAGACTACAGAGACATTCATGTGGGCATATCCCTGATGCTCAGACACCCTGTACGCACACACTCAAATAAACACACTACAAATACTGAGACAAACACATAAATATATGGCATATGTCCTTAAATGTACCAGCGTGCTACACATACACACACAGTCTCAAATCCTTAAGCCCATATATTTATAAAATACATACTTAAATGTACAACGTATATCTACAAATCATAGGGACAATCATAGAGAAACACCACACACAGGTATCCACCATATACTATATACTCAAACTGAACACATTCACACATCCACACATCTCATGCACATGCATGCGCGCGTGCACACACACACACATATACTCAGACAACAGGCACAAACATAGAGCTTTGTTCACAGAAAATCAGGTGCTTGTGTTCTGCTTTTCCACAATCATTGGCCTCAGAACTATGGTAAAGGCTGTGTGGATTTCACTTTGGCAATACTTTTGTCCCCAAATGATTTTTCTCAGGGTGTCTGTGAGGAGATGACCTATGAAGAAATCCAGGAACACTATCCTGAAGAATTTGCACTACGGGACCAAGATAAATATCGGTACCGCTATCCTAAGGGAGAGGTAAGGTTTGGAGGGGTTGCCTGATACCTAGAACTTCTCCCAGTATCTTCATTCCAATACCCAGAATTCCATAGTTCCCTGGACAGCTTTAGAAAAGGACTAAAGTGTATTTTGTTGCCATCCCATAAGGTACATGATAACCTGGCTCTTGGCTGTCTCTGTTTCATGGCAATAGGCAACAGATTCCTCTTTTATTAAAGCTAAATAATTGCTGCTTATTTCCCATCTGCTTTCAGGAGGGCTTTATCCTAGATTTTGTCTCTGGTATCCTTTCACTCAACATACTCCTGTAATTTTATTGACAAGTTGCCTAAAGATCCAGTCTCTCTGGACAGTAGGTTGGAGTCCCAAGGGACAATGGCTAATATTCTAACCAAATTATTTGCCACCACATGAGCCAGACCGTCAATTTCCTATTCCCATATCAGGTGGATCCTCATTGTTTTAATCCAGCCTCCATTTAGCGAGCTCCACATCTTAAAGCATTTATTAGTCATACACCATTTCCTTCTTTTTATAATTTTTTTTATTGGTGTTCAATTTGCCAACATATAGAATAACACCCAGTACTCATCCCATTCATACTCCATTTCCAATATAAATTTCTGGGTATAATTATCAGAAAAGAAGGACACAAGGGAGGGTAAAGCAATAGATATCCTGTGTTACAAAGCAATTTCACATTTTTATCCTCATTCTCAGAAATGACATTATAAAGTCAGTTTGACTTTATTTTCCCTTATATATTTTGAGGCACACAAGTTTAAAAAAGTTATATTTTATTAGGGACTTGCATATTTTATTATGAATAATAATATTTCCCCCTAATAATGTTTTTTGCCTGAAAATGTATTTTACCTAATATTAATATAGCTATATATTTTTTCTAGTAAGTATTTCCCTAGTTCATTTTTTAAGATTTATTTATTTATTTATGATAGACAGAGACACAGGCAGAGGGAGAAGCAAGCTCCCTCCCGGGAGCCCGAAGCGGGACTTGATCCCGGGACTCCAGGATTGCGCCCTGGGCCAAAGGCAGGGGCCAAACCACTGAGCTACCCAGGGATCCCCCAACCTAGTTCATTTTTATTTATTCATTTACTTTCAACTTCCTTGTGTATTTTTGCTTTATATCCCATGTAAACAGCATGTAGTCCCTTTTTAAAAAGCTTTATTTACTTTATTTTAGAGGTATAGAGAGCATGATCAGGGGGAGGGGCAGAAAGAGAGGGAAAGAGATAGGGAGAGAAGACTCCTCACTGAGAATGGAGACCAACATGGGGCTCTATCCCATGAACCAGAGACCATGACCTGAGCCAAAATCAAGAGTAATAAGCCAAACCGAATGAACCACCCAGGCACCTCAGCTGTTGTTGTTGTTGTTGTAGTTGTTGTAGTTCATGTTGTTGTTGCTTGTGTTGTTTTTAATACAACCTGAAAATACATGTCTTTTGAATGGTAATTCTGATACATTTACCATTTACTTTTATTGATTGAATTGAGCTTATATCTTTTATTTTGAGATCTTTATGCTTAGTTTTTACTTCTATTTTTCTCCCTTCTTTATAATTCAGGTCCTGATATTATATATATATATATATATATATATATATATATATATATATATATATATATATATATATCACCCAGTGCTCATCTCATTGAGTGCCCTCCTCAGTGCCTTCCACCCAGTCACCCCCTCCCCCCCCCCACCTCCTTCCCAATTCCCCTTGTTCATTTCCCATAGTTAGAAATCTGTCATGTTTTCTCACTCTCTCTAATTTTTCCCAATCACTTTGCCCCCCTTCCCCTATAATCTCTGTCACTAATTCTTATACTCACCTTATGAGTGAAACTATATAATGATGGTCCTCCTCTGAATGACTTACATCTCTCAGCATAATACCCCCCAGTTCTATCCACATCTCACAAAATGGTGGGTATTCGCCCTTTCTAATGGCTGATATATATATAATATCACATCTTCTTTATCGATTCATCTGCTGGAGGACATCTTGGCTCCTTCCAAGTTTGGCTATTCTGGACATTGCTGCTATAAACATTCGGGCACAGTTGTCCCGGGATTTCACTGCATCTGCATCTTTGGGGTAAATCCCCAGCACTGCAATTGCAGGGTGGTAGGGTAGCTCTGTTTTTAACTCTTTGAGGAACCTCCGCACAGTTGTCCAGAGTGGCTGTATCACTTCACATTCCCACCAAGAGTGCAAGAGAGTTCCCCTTTCTCCACATCCTCTCCAACACTTGTTTCCTGTCGCATTAGTTTTCACCATTCTCAATGGTGTGAGGTAGTATCTCATTGTGGTTTTGATTTGTATTTCCCTGATGCCAAGTGATACGGAGCATTTTCTCATGTGCTTGCTGCCCATATCTATGTCTTCTCTGGTGAAATTTCTGTTCATGTCTTTTGCCCATTTCATGATTGGATTATTTGTGTCTTGGGTGTTGAGTTTAATAAGCTCTTTATAGATCTTGGATACTAGCCCTTTATCTAACATGTCATTTGCAAATATCTTCTACCATTCTGTAGGTTGTCTTTTAGTTTTGTTGACTGTATCCTTTGCTGTGCAAAAGCTTCTTATCTTGATGAAGTCCCAATAGTTCATTTTTGCTTTTGTTTCTTTTGCCTTCGTGGATGTATCTTGCAAGAAGTTACTGTGGCTGAGTTCAAAAAGGGTGTTGCCTGTGTTCTCCTCTAGGATTTTGATGGTGATTCCACAAAAATCTTAAGATTATTTTTTCCAACTCTGTGAAGGAAGTTCATGGTATTTTGATAGGGATTTTATTGAATGTGTAAATTGCCTTGAATAGCATAGACATTTTCACAATATTTTTTTTTTTCATTTTCACAATATTAATTCTTACAATCCATGGTCCTGGAATATATTTCCATCTCTTTGTGTCTTCCTCAATTTATTTTGAAGTGTTTTGTAGTTTTTAGGGTATAGATCCTTTACCTCTTTGGTTATGTTTATTCCTAGGTACCTTATGATTTTGGACACAATTTTAAATGAGATTGATGCCTTAATTTCTCTTTCTTCAGTCTCATTGTTAGTGTAGAGAAATGCCACTGATTTCTATGCACTGATTTTGTATCCTGTCATATTGCTGAATTGCTGTATGAGTTCCAGCAATCTTGGGGTGGAGTCTTTTGGGTTTTCTATGTACAACATCATGTCATCTGTGAAGCTGGAGAGTTTGACCTCTTCTTTGCCAATTTGAATGCCTTTAATTTCTTTTTGTTGCCTGATTGCTGAGGCTAGGCCTTCTAGTACTATGTTGAATAGCAGTGGTGAGAGTGGACATCCCTGCCATGTTCCTGTTCTTAGGGGAAAGGCTCCCAGTGTTTCCCCATTGAGAATGATATTTGCTGTGGGCTTTTCATAGATGGCTTTTAAGATACTGAGGAATGTTTCCCCTATCCCTAATCCCTACACTCTGAGGAGTTGTGATCAGGAATGGATTCTGTATTTTTGTCAAATGCTTTCTCTGCATCTATTGAGAGGATCATATGGTTCTTGTTTTTTCTCTTGTTGATATGATCTATCATGTTGATTATTTTACGAGTGTTGAACCATCCTTGCATCCTGGGGATAATTCCCACTTGGTCGTACTAAATAATCTTCTTAATGTACTGTTTGGATCCTATTGGCTAGTATCTTGTTGAAAATTTTTGCATCCGTGTTCATCAGGGATATTGGTCTACAATTCTCCTTTTTGGTGGAGTCTTTGTCTGGTTTTGGAGTGAAGGTGATGCTGGCCTCATAAAACAAGTCTGGAAGTACTCCATCCCTTTCCATCCTTTGGAACAGCTTTAGTACAATAGGTATTATTTCTTCTTAAACGTTTGGTAGAATTGCCCTGGAAAACCATCTAGTCCTGGACTTTTGTGTCTTGGGAAGTCTTTGATGGCTGCTTCAATTTCCTCGCTGGTTATTGGCCTGTTCTGGTTTTCTATTTCTTCCTGTTCCAGTTTTGGTAATTTGTGGTATTCCAAAAATGGGTCCATTTCTTCTAGATTGACTAATTTGTTGGCATATATCTGCTCATAATACATTTTTACAATCATTTGTATTTCCTTGGTACTAGTTGTGATCTCTCCTCTTTCATTCATGATTTTATTAATTTGAGTCTTTTTTATTTTTAATAAGGCTAGCTAGTGGTTTATCTCTCTCATTAATTCTTTCAAATAACCAACTCCTGGTTTTGTTCATCTCTTCTACAGTTCTTCTGGTCTCTATTTCATTGCATTCTGCTCAAATCTTTATTAGCTCCCTTCTTCTGCCTGGTGTAGGTTTTACTTGCTCTTCTTTCTCCAATTCCTTTAGGTGCAAGGTTAGCTTGTGTATTTGAGTTTTTTTCAATTTTTGAGGCATGCTTGTTTTGTGATGTATTTCCCCCTCAGGACTGATTTTGCTGTATTTGAATGGTTCTTTCTTCATTTTCATTAGTTTCCATGAATCTTTTTAATTCTTCTCTGATTTCCTGGTTGACCCATTTGTCTTTTAATATGATGCTCTTTAACCTCCACCTGTTTGAGTTTCTTCCAAATTTCTTCATGTGATTGAGTTCTAGTTTCAAAGCATTGTTGTCCAAAAATATGCATGGGACAACCCCAATCTTTTGGCATCAGTTGAGACCTGAATTGTGACCCAGTATGTGGCCTATTCTGGAGAAAGTTCCATGTGCACTTGAGAAGAATGTGTATTCAGTTGTGTTCAGGTGGAAAGTTCAGTATATATCTGTGAAATACAACTGGTCCAGTGTATCATTTAAGGCCCTTGTTTCTTTGGAGATGTTGTGCTTAGAAGAACTGTCATTTGTAGAAAGTGCCATGTGGAAGTCTCTACTATTAGCATATTATTATCTAAGCATGTCTTTACCTTAGTTATTAATAGATTAATATACTTGCCAGCTCTCACATTAGGGCCATAAATATTCATGATTGTTAGGTCCTCTTGTTGGTTAGACCCTTTAAGTATGATATAGTGCCCACAATAGCCAAACTGTGGAAGGAGCCTCGGTGTCCATCGAAAGATGAATGGATAAAGAAGATGTGGTTTATGTATACAATGGAATATTACTCAGCCATTAGAAATGACAAATACCCACCATTTGCTTCGATGTGGATGGAACTGGAGGGTATTATGCTGAGTGCAGTAAGTCAATCAGAGAAGGACAAACAGTGTATGTTCTCATTCATTTGGGGAATATAAATAATAGTGAAAGGGAATATAAGGGAAGGGAGAAGAAATGTGTGGGAAATATCAGAAAGGGAGACAGAACATAAAGACTCCTAACTCTGGGAAATGAACTAGGGGTGGTGGAAGGGGAGGAGGGCGGAGGGTGGGGGGGGATGGGTGACGGGCACTGAGGGGGACACTTGACGGGATGAGCACTGGGTGTTTTTCTGTATGTTGGTAAATTGAACACCAATAAAAATTAACTTATTTTTTAAAAAAGTATGATATAGTGTCCCGTTTCATCTCTTACTAGTCCTTGGGATAAATTATAATTTATCTGATATGAGGATTGCTACCCCAACTTTCTTTTGAGAGCCATTTGAATGGTAAGTGGTTCTCCACCCTTTCATTTTCAGGCTGTAGGTGTCCTTAGGTCTAAAATGAGTCTCTTGTAGACAGCAAATAGATGGGTCTTGCTCTTTTATCCAGTCCAATACCCTTCTCTTTTGATGGGATCATTTAGCCCATTCACATTCAGAGTAACTATTGAAAGATATGAATTTAGTGTCATCATAATACCTATTCAGTCCCTGTTTTGTGGATTATTTCTTTGGGCTTCATCTTTGTTTTACAGGGTCCCCCTTAATGTTTCTCGCAGAGCTGGTTTGGTGGTCACATATTCTTTCAGTTTCTGCCTATCTTGGAAGCTCTTTATCTCTCCTTCTATTCTGAATGAGAGCCTTGCTGGATAAAGTATTCTTGGCTGCATGTTATTCTCATTTAGGACCCTGAATATATCCTGCCAGCCCTTTCTAGCCTGCCAGGTCTCTGTGGAGAGGTGTGCTGTTAATCTAATCTTTCTCCCCATATAAGTTAAGAATCTCTTGCCTCTCGCTGCTTTAAGGATTTTCTTTTTATCTTTGGAATTTGCAAGTTTCACTATTAAATGTCGAGGTGATGAACAGTTTTATTGATTTGGGGGGAGGACCTCTCTATATCCTGGATCTGAATGCCTGTTTCCTTCCCCAAATGAAGGAAGTTCTCAGCTATGATTTGTTCCAATATACTTTGTGGCACTCTGTCCCTCTCAACATCTTATGGAACCTCAATTATACATAGATTCTTCCTTCTTCCTTGTCAGGCTATCATTTATTTGCCTTAGCCTTTTCTCATGGTCTCTTGTTTTTCTCTTTTTCCCTCAGCTTCCTTCCTTACCATCAACTTGTCTTCTATGTCACTCACTCTTTCTTCCACCTCATTGTCTTTGTCGTTAGGACCTCCAGTTTGGATTGCATCGCATTTAATTTACTTTTAATTTTTGCCTGATTAGATCTAAATTCTGCAATAATGAAGTCTCTAGAGTCCTTTATGTTTTATTCCAGAGCCACCAATAGCGCCATAATTGTGCTTCTGAATTGGCTTTCGGACATCGCATTGAAATCCTTATTCTGTAACTCTGTGGCCGAGAGTACTGTTTCCAGTTCTTTCTTTTGTGTTGAATTCTTCCTTCTAGCCATTTTGTCCAGTGCAGCATGGCTGCATGAGTAGGCTGAGTCAAAAATATCAACCACGACCTAAGTAAATTCCACCCTCGATGTTTTTGACAAGGTCAGAGACCAGAAAATGAAAATGAAGATCAGAACAAAATAAAACAAAAGGACCATTAGAGTGAAAAAATAAATTTTAAAACAAAGTAGTAAAAACTAAAAGGCTAAAAATCCCAAAGAAGAAGAATAAAAGAAAAAGATAAAAAAGAGGAAAAAGAGGAAAAAGAAAAAAAATGGGTGGGGGGACTGGGAGATAGTAGTGGTGAAGAAGTTGTATAAGAGGGAGAATATAGTCTACCTGAGGGGTCCTAGAAGATAGTCCTCTTGGTTCTGAGTGTATTGAGTTCTGTATGTTAGAAGAAGGCCAAATCCAAATTTATATAAACCAGCAATACTTGTAGAAAGCCCCACCATTGACCACCAAAATGTAAACAAGATAAAAGAGGTGGGCAGAATGGGAATGAAGAGAGATTATAGTCTCACAGAATGAACCAGCACGGTATTCCATTTTGTTCTGGGTGCATGCTGGTCATATTTTAGAAGGTATTAACTTCCGCCATTGTAGAACAAAATGAGGCAGAGAAAACAAAAAACACAAAACAAAACCTCATATCTCGTGTATCTCCCAAAATTAATTTGAGTATGTTGAAGGGAATCCAGAAATGAAAAATATGTATAAGACATGTAATTATAGAAATATGAAAGTAAAAAAGGGAGAAACTTAAAAATGAAGACCTGGTAAAATATTGTAGTTAAGGTGTGAAAAGAGAAAAAATATTGGAAAATTTTAGTCTGGTATAAAAATCAGTTGTAATGGAAAAAGGAAAAAAAACAGTTTAAAAAACAGAGGTGGGGGGGTCCCTCTAGTTCTATATACTATATTCCTTCAATATTCCCTTGGCCCTGGAGCTTTCCAGTGCTGCTTGATCAAGAACTTGCTCTTCCCCTGTTCTTCCAGCTGGTATTCTGGGGGAGGGTTCGGCTGTGCTGATTATCAGGTGTTTGTGCCTGGGCAGAGATGCACCACCCCTGCGCGGTGCTGGGCACAGTGAGAGCTTTTTTCCTGTAAGACCTTTATTCTGGGCCATCCCCACCCTTCCCAGGCACAAGGTGAAACAAGGAGGAAAAATAACAATGGCGGCTGCCAGGTTTCCAGCTCTGGAGTCAGCTCCCCACAAGTAACTAATTCAGTATCCCAGTCCTCACTGGCCTAGATGCTCCTGGGGCCAGCACGGGTATACTGATCTCCAAAGCTTGCAGGGCGCCCAGCGGCAGGAGAGTTCTTGCTGTCCTGTGCCCTCCCCTCTTCTGCCTGTCCCAGGGGGAATGCAGGATTCTTGGCTTTGTCTGCTTGGGTGTCCTGGGATCCTTGGCCCTGTGCTGATGAAACTGTGATCCCAGGGGCCTCGGCTCCCGAAGGCAATGGGACACAGCCACTGGAGCTGGCCTGCCTAACCCACTGGCTTCTCCCAAATGCTCCAAGGACTTCACGCTCCAGCCCTTTACAAAAATCTGTCTGCAGTGTGCGGTGGGCTTTCCCCAGGGCGCACTTCCTGTAATAGTGACTCTGGGAATCTGGAGGCTTCACTGCCCCTCCTGAGATTTGGCCTGATTTCCCTGCTAAGCACTTTTCTGTCCGGGAAAAATATGGCACGGATTTTTAAAGTTCCTGCTTCTCCAGGGCTGGGCTTTGCTGTCCCGGAGGCTTTTGCTACTCGACTTTAGCCTGACTCCTTGCCATTCCCCTCCCCAACTTTATTATTCCTTTCTTTCTTTCTTTCTTTCTTTCTTTCTTTCTTTCTTTCTTTCTTTCTTTCTTTCTTTCTTTCTTTCTTTCTTCCTTATTTCCACCTTCCTACCTTGCTAAAAGCGAAAGCTTTTCTCTCTGTAGCATTCCAGATGTTCTCCCTTTAAATCTGAGGTAGAATTTGTAGGTGTTCAGGATGTTTTGAAAGTTATCTAGGTAAGTTGGTGGGACCAGGTGAGTTGAGAACTCCTACTCTTCCACCATCTTGCTCCCTGATCCTGATATTTTACTTGTTTGTTTAAGTTACATAATCTGTTTCATGCTTTTAAAAAATTTTTATTTAAATACATTTTAATTAATATATACTGCATTATTATTTTGAGAGGTAGAATTCAGAGATTCATGAGTTGCATATAGGTGCTCATTATTGCCAGTGCCCTCTTAATGCTTATCATCCAGTTACTCCATCCCCCACCCACCTCCCCTCCAGCAACCCTGTTCATTCCCTATAGTAAAAAGTTTCTTATGGTTTGCCTCCATCTCAATTTCCTGGTATTTTATTTTTCCTTCCCTTTCCCTATGTTCATCTGTTTTGTTTCTTAAATTTCACATATAAATGAAATCATATGGTATTGGTCTTTTTTGACTGACTTATTTCACTCAGCTACCCTCTAGCTCCATTAATGTCATTGTAAATGGCAAGATTTTCATTTCATTTGCTGAAATACACACAAACACACACACACACACACACACACACACACACACACACATATATATATATATATCTTCTTTATCCATTCACCTGTCAATGGATGTCTGAACTCTTTCCATAGGCTGGCAATTGTGGACATTGCTGCTATAAACATTGGGGTGCATGAGCCCCTTCAAATCACTATCTTTGTATCCTTTGGATAAAATACCTAAGAGTGCAATTGCTGGGTCATAGGATGACTCTTTTTTTTTTTTAACATTTTGAGGAAACTCGGTATTGTTTTCCAGAATGGCTACATCAGTTTGCATTCCCACCAGAAGCCTAAGAGGGTTCCTCTTTCTCCACATCCTCACCAACATCTATTGTTTCCTTAGTTGTTAATTTCAGCTATTCTGACAGGTGTGAGGTGGTATCTCACTGTGATTTTGATTTGTATTTCCCAGATGCCAAGAGACATTGAACATTTGTTCGTGTGTGTGTGTGTTAGTCATTTGTATGTCATCTTTGGAGAAATTACTGTTCATGTCTTCTGCCCATTTCCTGACTGGATTTTTTGTTTGTATGTTTTTTGAGGGTTGAATTTGATAAGTTCTTTGTAGATTTTGGATACTAACCCTTTATCTGATAAAATATTTGTGACTATCCTCTCCCATTCCATAGATTTCTTTTAGTTTTGTTGACTGTTTCTTTTACTGTGCAAAAGAATTTTATCCTGATGAAGTCCCGATAGTTCCCTTTTGCTTTTTTCCCCCTTGCCTTTAGAGACATGTCTAGCAAGAAATTGCCACAGCCAAGATCAAAGAGCATGCTGTCTGTGTTCTCCTCTAGGATTTTGATGGATTCCTGTCTCACATATAGATCTTTCATCCATTTTGAGTTTATCTTTGTGTATGGTGTAAGAAAGTGATCCAGTTTCATTCCTCTGCATGTTGCTGTCCAGTTTTCCCAACACCATTTGTTGAAGAGACCATCTTTTTTCCATTGGATATTCTTTCCTGCTTTGTCAAAGATTAGTTGAACACAGAGTTGGGTGACCAATTCTGGGTTCTCTATTCTGTTCCATTGATCTATGTGTCTGTTTTTGTGCCAGTACCATACTGTCCTGATGATTACAGCTTTGTAATACAGCTTGAAGTCCAGATTGTGATACCACCAGCTTTGGTTTTCTTTTTCAACATTCCTCTGATTATTTGGGATCTTTTATGATTACATAAAAATTTCATGTTTGTTCCAGTTCTGTAAAAAATGCTGATGGTGTTCTGATAGAGATTGCATTGAACATGTAGATGACTTTGCATAGCATAGACATTTTAACAGTATTTGTTCTTCCAATCAATGAGTATGGAGTTTTTCCATTTCTTTGACTTACTCAATTTCTTTCATAAATATTCTATTGTTTTCAGAGTACAGATCTTTTACCTCTTTGGTTAGGTTTATTCTAGGTGTCTTATATTTTTGCTGTGATTATAATTGAGATTGATTCCTTTGATTCCCTTTTCTATAAATTCATTGTTAGTGTAAAGAAATGCAACTGACTTCTGTGCTTTGATTTTATATCCTGTCACTTTACTGAAATCCTGTATCAGTTCTAGCAATTTGGGGGGAGGGGAGTATTTTGGGTTATCTAGATAGGGTGTCATGTCATCTGCGAAGAGTGTATATTTGGTTTCTTCTTTGCCAATTTGGATGCCTTTTCTTTCTTTTTGGGTGCCTTTTCTTTCTTTTGGAAGGCTAGTGTTATGTTGAACAACACTGGTGGGAGTGGACATCCCTGTCAGGTTCCTGAGCTTAGGGGAAATGCTCTGTTTTTCCCCATTGAGGTTGATATTCTCTATGTGTATTTCTTATAAGGCTTTTATGATATTGAAGTATATTTCTTCTATCCCTACACTGTGGAGAATTTTTAACAAGAAATATGTTGCATTTTGTCAAATGCTTTTTCTGCATCTATTAAAAGGATCATATGGTTCTTGTCCTTTCTTTTGTCAATGTGGTGTATCACGTTGATTGATTTGCAGATGTTGAACCACCCTTCCATCCCAGGAATAAATCCACTTGGTCATGATGAACAAACCTTTTAATGTACTGTTGGATCCTATTGAGTAGTATCTTGGTGAGAATTTTTGCATCCATGTTCATCATGGATATTGGTCTGTAATTCTCCTTTTTGGTGGGGCCTTTATCTAGTTTGGGGATCAAGGTAATGCTGGCCTCATAGAATAAGTTTGGAAGTCTCCTTCCTTTTTTTATGTTTGAAACAGCTTCAGAAAAATAGGTATTAATTCTTCTTCAAGTTTGGTAGAATTCCTCTGGGAAGCCATCCAACCCTGCTTTGGGATATTTCTGATTATTGCTTCGATTTCTTTCCTGGCTATGCATGAGTCTGTTCAGGTTTTCTATTTCTTCCTGGTTTAGTTTTGGTAGTTTATATGTTTCTTGTAATGCATTCATTTCTTCCAGATTGCCTAATTCATTGGCATATATTTGCTCATAATATTCTCTTATAACTGTTTGTATTTCTCCAGTATTGCTTGTGTTATTTATTTGGGTCCTTTTTCTTTTCTTTTTGATAAGTCTAGCTAGGGGATTATGAATCTTATAAATTCCTTCAAAGAACCAGCTCCTAGTTTTGTTGATCTGTTCTACTGTTTTTATTTTTCTATCATTGATTTATGCTCATATTTATTATTTCCCTTTTCCTGCTGGACTTAGACTTTATCTGCTGTTCTTTTCCAGCTCTTTCAGGTGTATTTGAGATTTTTCTTGATTCTTGAGGAAGCCTGTATAACTACATACTTCTCTTGGGACTGTCTTTGCTGCATCTCAAAGGTTATGATGATCACAGCTTTATAATGTAGCTTTGTGATACCCCCCAGTTTCAGTTTTCTTTTTCAACATTGCTGTGACTATTCAGCGTCTTTTCTGGTTCCATGTAAATCTTCAGATTATTTGTTCCAACTCTGCAAAAAAAAAAAAAGTCCATGATATTTTGATAGGGATTGCATTGAATGTGGATTTCTCTGGAGAGTATAGACATTTTAACAATATTTGTTCTTCCAATCCATGATCTTGGAATGTTTTTTCCATCTCTTTGCATCTTCCTCAATGTCTTTCATTAGTGCTCTGTAGTTTTTAGAGAACAGATCCTTTACCTCTTTGGTTAGGTTTATTGCAAGGTATCTTATGATTTTTGGTGCAATTGTAAATTGGATTGATTCCTTAATTTCTCTTTCTTCAGTCTCATTGTTAGTGTATACAAATGCCACTGATTTCTGTGTATTAATTTTGTATCCTGCCATGTTGCTGAGTTGCTGTTTGAGTTCTACCAACTTTGGGGTATAGTCTTTTGGGTTATCCACATACAATATCATGTCATCTACAAAGAGTGAGAGTTTGACTTCTTCTTTGCCAATTTGAATGCCTTTTATATCTTTTTTTGTCTGATTGCTGGTGGTAGGACTTCTAGTACTATGTTGGACGACAGCAGTGAGAGTGGGCATCCCTGTCGTGTTCCTGACCTTAGGGAAAAATCTCTCAGTTTTTCCCCATTGAGAATTATTTTTGCTATGGGCTTTTTGTAGATGGCTTTTATGATATTGAGGTATGTTTTCTCTATCCCTACACTTTGAAGAGTTTTAATGAAGAAAAGATGCGGTATTTTGTCAAATACTTTTCCTGCATCAATTGAGAGGATCACATGGTTCTTGTCTTTTCTTTCTTTAATGTGATCTATCACAATGATTGATTTGTCAGTGTTGAGCCACACTTGCATCCCAGGAATACATCCCACTTGGTCATAGTAAATATTCTTAGTGAGTATTTTGATATCCATATTCATCAGGAATATTGATCTGTAATTCTTTTTGATCAGGTATTTGTCTTGTTTTAGGGTCAAGGTAATACTGGCCTCATTGAAGGAGTTTAGAAGTTTTTGTTCAATTCTATCCTTTGAAACAGCTTCAGTAGAATAGTTATTATTTCTTCTTTAAATGTTTGGTAGAATTCCCCTGGTGTTTTCATTTTCTTTTGCTTACATGTATTTTTTGTTTTTATTTATTTTTATTTTTTATTTTTTATAAATTTATTTTTTATTGGTGTTCAATTTGCCAACATATAGAATA
Source organism: Vulpes lagopus (assembly GCF_018345385.1). Taxonomy (NCBI): domain Eukaryota; kingdom Metazoa; phylum Chordata; class Mammalia; order Carnivora; family Canidae; genus Vulpes; species Vulpes lagopus. The sequence goes on along the minus strand of NC_054848.1, from coordinate 46,541,081 downwards.
ACACCCAGTGCTCATCCCATCAAGTGCCCCCCTCAGTGCCTGTCACCCATTCACCCCCACCCCCGCCCTCCTCCCCTTCCACCACCCCTAGTTCGTTTCCCAGAGTTAGGAGTCTTCATGTTCTGTCTCCCTTTCTGATATTTCCTACCCATTTCTTCTCTCTTCCCTTCTATTCCCTATCACTATTATTTATATTCCCCAAATGAATGAGACCATATAATGTTTGTCCTTCTCCTATTGACTCATTTCACTCAGCATAATACCTTCCAGTTCCATCCACGTTGAAGCAAATGGTGGGTATTTGTCATTTCTAGTGGCTGAGTAATATTCCATTATATACATGTATTTTTTTTAATTCCTCTTTACTTTCCTGGTAACTCATTCATTCTATAGTAGGATGTTCTTAGCCTCCCTGTATTTGTGGCCCTTTCAAATTTTTTTCGTGTTATTGACTTTAGGCTTCATAGCATTGTGGTCTGAAAATATACATGGTATTATCTCAAAATTTTTGTACCAGTTGAGGCCTGATTTGTTTCCCAGTATGAGGTCTATTCTCAAGAATGTTCCACGTGCACTTGAACGGAATATGTATTCTGCTGTTTTAGAGTTAAATACTATCAATGTATCTGTGAAGTCCATCTGGTCCACTGTGCCATTCAAATCCCTTGTTTCCTTGTTGATCTCTGTTCAGATGATCTTTCCATTGTTGAGAGTGGGGTGTTAAAATCCCCTACTATTATTGTATTATTATCAATGAGGTTTTTTAAAATTTTGTTATTAACTCATTTATATATTTGGCTGCTCCCAAGTTAGGGGCATAAATATTTACAATTGTTAGATCTTATTGTTGGATAGACCCGTTTATTATGATACAATGCCCTTCTTTATCTCTTATTATAGTCCTTCATTTAAAATCTAGTTTGTCTGATATAAGGATGGCTACTCCAACTTTCCTTTGATGTCCATTACCATGATAAATGGTTCTCTACACCCTCACTTTCAAGCTGAAGGTGTCTTTGGTTCTAAAATGAGTCTCTTGTAGGCAGCATATCAGTGGATCTTATTTTTTTTATTTATTCTGATATCTTATACCCTATGTCTTATGATTGGAGTATTTAGTGCATTTACATTCAGAGTAATTGTTGAAAGACATGAATTAAGCACCATTGTATTATCTGTAAAATTGCTATTTCTATAGCTATCTCTGTTCCTTTGTGTTCTTTCTTGCTTTAGGGCTCTCTCCCCACTCAAACTATCCCTTTTAATATTTGTTGCAGGGCTGATTTAGTTTTAGTGTTTAGAGAGAGAGTTGAGCAAGTCAGGGAAGGGGCATAGGGAGAGAATCTTCAAGCAGACTTCCCACTTATCTTGGAGCCTGACTTGCAGGTCAGTCTCACAACCTATGAGCCATGACCTAAGCCAAAACCAAGAGTTGGACTCTTAACTGACTGAGCCACCCAGTCCCCACTTGTCTTAGAACCTCTTTAACTCTTTTATTCTGAATTATAATCTTGCTGGATTAAGTATTCTTAGCTGCATATTTTACCCACTTAGCACATATTTTACCCACTTAGCAATTTCCTTCCACTGCTTTCTGGTCTGCCAGGTCTCCATGGACAACTCTGTTGGTAACCTTACGTGTTTACCCTTGTAGATTAAGGACCTTTTGCCCCTTACTGCTTTCAGAATTATCTGTCTTTGTATTTTGTAAGTTTCACTATAATATGTCATGGTGTCAACCTGTTTTTGTTGATTTTGAGGGGAGTTCTCTGTGCCTCTTGTGCTCAAGTGCTTGTTTCTTTCCCCAGATTAGGGAAGTTCTCAGCTATAATTTGTTCAAATTAACCTTTTGCACCCTTTTCCCACTCTTCTTCTGGGACTCCTATGATACAAATATTCTTGTGCTATTTGGAAATGCTGAGTTCCCTAAGCCTACCTTTATGATCTACTAGTTTTCTTTGCCTTTTTTTAGCTTCATTATTTTCCATAATTGTATCTTTTATATCACCTATTCTTTCCTCTGCTTCTTCAATCCTCTTTGTGATTATATCCAGTCTGTTTTGCATCTCAGTTATAGCATTTTTCATTTCAGCTTGACTAGTTTTTAGGCCCTTTGTCTCTGTAGCAAGGATTTCTCTTGTGTCTTCTATGCTTTTTTTTTCAAGCCCAGCTAGTAATATTATGAGCATGAGCGTTCTAAATTCTTGTTCAGATATATTGCCTACATCTGTTTTTAGTAAGTCCATGACTGTAATTTCTTCTTGAACTTTGTTTTGAGGAGAGCTCCTCCATCTTGTCATTTTGGTTACATTTCTGTCTTTTGCATGTTATGAAAGCTTGTTTTGTTTCCTGCACCTGAGAGTAATGCTATATTTAAAAAGCAGCCATACAATGTCCAGGGCTTGGCACTTCAGAAAGTGTTTCTGATATATGCTGTGTGCACTCTGATGTTTTGGCTGTCCTTTCCTGCTGGTCAGTCCTCTGCAGAGTTCCTCCTTGTTTGCAGTGGGGAACATTTGAACCTTTAGGTATGCTTTGATTTTTGTTGTTGTTGTTGTTTTTGTTGAAATAAACCTGTCATACTATCTCCCTCAAACTGTAGAAATCTTTCTTCCAATACTCAGATCAGTTCCTTGGGTGTCCCAAGGGATCTGACCTCCATAAATATGTGTTCAAGGAATGAGGAAAGCCCATGGTCCCTGTACTTCACCACCATCTTAACTCCTCCCCCACCATCATTGCCATCTGGCTTCTAATGTGACTAAGAAGTCTATAGTCAGTCTAATTGTTGTTTACCTTCCCTAAGACTGCTATTAAGATCTTTTATCTTCATTGCTTTCATGTTCCACTCAGATATATCTGAACATTTTTTTCATTTATTTTGCTTATGATTAGTTAGACTTCCTAAATTTGAGAATTGGGATTCTTCCTCAATTCTAGAAACCCTCAGACATTCTGTCTTTATCCTTTTTTCATGTTTCCTAACTTCTTATTTTTTATGTCTTTGCTGCCTTCTGAGTAATTTCTTCAGCTCTATCTTCCAAATCACTATTTCCTAAGTTGTATCTAAACTTTTGTTTACTCAATCCATTTAGTTTTCAATTTTAATAAATGCATTTTTCATTTATACAAATTCTATTATGTTTATTTCAAATCTACATCATATATTTAATAGCATTTTACTTCTTCCTCAGATTTTTATTCCATCTTTTATTTCTTTATAAATTTCAAACATATTTATTTTATATTGTGGATCCTTTATCTTAAGTTTTTAAGGTTCTCCTCTCATTGTTTCTGTTTATTTTCACTTGTGATAGCTTATTTCCCTTGCATGTTATGTGAGCTACAGTTTGGTAAATTTTGTATATAAGAATTCTGCACAGACTAAGTTGAGAGGATCCAGAGATAATTTCCCTTTGCTTCTTCCAGACACTTCTGGTAACTAATGACTTAAAATTGCTTTTTATTAAACCCCCATCTTAGCATTTTCTAAAACACATGAATATTGTAAATCTGAACCACAAACCCACCTGATGGTAGGCTTGTGGTTAATGTATTATTATAGGAAGATTTTCCTATTTTTCCACCTAGAGGCAGATAAATGTCATTGTTTCCTTTTGCCTGTGGATATATATTTCTAGTTTACACTTCTACTAAGGATGTAGCCCTTTGAAGGTCTCAGATTTGCGTGAAAAGTTCAGTCCCAATTCTCCACCTTGCAAACATCTAAGGTATTGCCTTCTGTCTCTATAAGGTTTTAAAATCTCAAGCCTCTCATTTACTGTGATTGATAAATGCCCCCAAGGCAACATCCACTTACCTCTCTCTATCTTTATTTTTATTCCAAGTTTTTCTCCAGTTTGGAACCCTACATTCATGTTGCCTTTATTTTTTTGAGAGTACGGCAGGCCAAACATTTATTTTATCTAGCTTTTCTAGGAATTTTATATTGAGAAGTTTTATTATTGTTGTTATTTAGTCCACTGTATTGAATGCTCCCATTTAGTAGATGAGAAACTAAGACACTAAAAATGAATTGCATGACTTAACATCATACTACTGGGTCAAAAACAGCTGTGCCGGAACCAACTTTTCCTGATTCCTAGTCCTGAGTTGTTCTCCGAGCAAATCTCCTCATCTACCTTTTTTTACCCAAAATTTCTGTCATTCTTAGTCCTATGAAGATCTGGTTCAGCGTCTGGAGCCAGTTATAATGGAGCTAGAACGGCAGGAAAATGTACTGGTGATCTGCCACCAGGCTGTCATGCGATGCCTCCTTGCCTACTTCCTGGATAAGAGCTCAGGTACCACACTCCTCTCTGTTCCTGGCACAAGAAGCTGGATAAGATTTGGGATCCTGACACCAGCTGTCTGTAGTTTATATCTTAGTATCTAAGAGCACAGCATCTAGAACAAAAATTCTTGAGTTCAAATTCTTGCTCTGTCACATACTAGCTTTGGCAAATTACTTAAGCCTCTCTGACCTCAATTTCCTCATCTGTAAAATGGGGAGAACAATAATGATGTTTAAATAAATTAAATTAATTTTGTGCTGGGAGAGGTAGGAACTCTGAGGGCCAGAGAAAGAAAAGGCTGGGCCAAGGTAACTTGTCCAGGTGGTGGCAGAGCTAAGTCAGAGACCTCAGGCAAGTCACTTGCCTTCTCTGAGTCCATTTTGTTATGTGTGCCATGTGGATCAGTAACCCCTGTAGAGTATTGGCAAAGATAGAATGAGATCTTGTACCCAAAGCACTGGGCCCCCAGGGCCTGACAATTATGATGACAAAGATGAGGAGGAGGAGCAGGATGGATGCCCAGGATATCGCCAACCTGATGTCTCAGGAAGCCAGGAGTGTAGTGGCAGCCTTAAAAGCCCAGGATGAACCTTGAGGGCAGGGAAGCCATGTGAGGTTTGGTTCTGGCTCATTGAAGGAAGATGGGAAGTGGTAAGGGCACTCTGGGTGGGTGAGAGGGCTGTTGTTGGAGAGTAGTGAGAGCTGGGAGTGTCACTCCCACAACCCTTTGAGCCCCTCCAAGGCAGTGGCAGCTGGCTGCAGGGGGCAGAGCATGCATTTAGCCTCAGAGGGTCTTAGGTTCAAGTCCCAGTGCTGCTGCTTCCTGACTGTGACATGGGACAAGTGTCCTCTCAGAGCCTTAGTTCTTCATCCATGGAATGGGCCTGATCATTTCTTCCTCTCAGAGATGTCTAATAAATGAAAACCTAGGCGCATTTAATAAATGGTATGTGAATATTCAAAACAACTTTATGAATAATAAACAGTCAACAACTGGAAACAAGTGAATAGAGAAATGCCTATTGACAAGTGTGAGAGGAGTCAGAGAATGCAGGCCTGGGCTGGAGAGAAAATTGTGGGAGCTGCCAAGGTACATGTACACCTATTCAAGGGCCTTGGTACATAGCAAGGTCTCAGAAAATACTTGCCAGGACAAAGTTGTGGGCCTTCATACTAAAAGACCCTGTGGAAGGCCTGAGGCTGAGGGCAGGAGGAAGGTCTGCCTTGGTTTCATGTTTGCCCTGTGAGTGAAGAGATAGTCCACATCCCAGATGACCATCCTGTCCCTCCTGGAGAACTCACAGTCTTTCCACGTTCCCCAAGGTCCTCCTTCCTCTCTGCTCTAGAGGACACCCTTCTGCATTCTTCCTTACTACCCACCCTGCTCTCAGCACTGCTCACAGAGTGGGGGAGTGTAACCCTAATGAAGCTGACCATAAGGAAAGGGGTATGGCAGAGGAGGCCTGAGGAATGGTACCCTCCCCAGTACCCTTTCTCTGATGGCTACTTTATCCTCCTTTCCAGATGAACTGCCATATCTCAAGTGTCCTTTGCACACAGTGCTTAAACTCACACCTGTGGCTTATGGTGAGTGCCTCCACCCTCATCTGTGGAAAGACACATAGAAGGCATGAGCATGCTTCCAGTGTATACCGTTTGCCCAAGAGAGTAATGGGGGTAGTTTCTGGGGTGGATAATTGTAAGTCCTGGTGAAATAAGAATTGGCAATAATAGGATGAAAACAGGGAAGAACTAGGATGGCCTCTAAGTCCTGGAGCTGCCCTAAACTTTCTTTGGCTCTATCAAAGCACCAAGCATGGAACACTAAGCTGTAAAAGAGAAGGTACATGAAGGGGACCAGAGGAATTAGTGTAGGTCAGGACCAGATCAAAGAAAGAGCTCAAAGATTGGTCTGGTCAGTTTAGACTCTTTCTTGGGACATTAGTTTGCTATGAAATATTCATAAGCAGGGAAGAGACAGACTCAAATATCTTCTAAGGTATGAATAGGAAAGACAGTGTGCTGAAGCCCAGAGTAGGTTGTGGTCTACAGGGCTGGAGCTAAAGGGGACTTCCATAGGCATTGGGCTTCCTCTGCCAGCCCCGGGCCCCAGTGATACCACTCTCCTTTATCTTCAGGCTCCCAGAACTCCCTTGTGAACTTCCAGACCTCTGTTGATGCCATAACCATTTTGTCCTCTAAATAAGTTTTTTTTAAGATTTTATTTATTTATTCATGAGAGACAGAGAGAGAGGCAGAGACACAGTCAGAGGAAGAAGCAGGCTCCTTGCAGGAAGCCCAATGCTGGACTCCATCCCCAGACCCAGGATCATGCCCTGAGATGAAGGCAAAGGCTCAACCACTGAGCCACCCAGGCATCCCTGTCCTCTAAATAAATTTTACCTGGGACTCATTGTCCCAAGGCAGTATCTCCAAGGCTTTTCCACCACTTCAGCACTTAACACAGCTTAGAAGATCTATAGGGCTCTACCACTATTATATACATTAGATTGCTATCTCACAGAGCACAAGACTTGGGGGGAGTCCTTAGGGATCATCTATTCTCATCTCCTTCCTATTCCCATTTGAGCAACTGAGGCTCAGAGAACTCTGAGACTATTAGGGGCAGCTGAGAAGATACCTCACTGGCTTCTCTTAGATCTGGTGTCTTCCCCATACATCACTCAGCAGATCTACATTCCCTTTCCTGCAGAGCAGTCACAATCTACATGGTGTGGAACTGGGGGTACAGGTAGTGATAGGTGAGGGAGTGAATGACACCTTGGGGAATATTTGTGCTTACCTTGGGGGCTTATGGATGGACTGGCTGTTCTTTTCTGAGGCTGCAAAGTGGAGTCCATCTACCTGAACGTGGAAGCCGTAAACACACACCGGGAGAAACCTGAGGTAGGTGAGGGGCTCTGTGGCCTAAGTTGGCACATGGTAAAAGCACCCACCTGCACAGAAAGGCTGGCCCAATCCCACAGAGCTTGAGTGTCTCGTACCAACAGGTAGAATAACCAGCACCAAAAAATGCAGGAACTGTGGCCCAGGCCTGAGGTGCCATTGAGATGCAGGGCTACAGCAATGCCTACCCAAAAGTCCTCAAGTTGAGATTCCCCAGAGGCTTGCCTGAGAAAAATGTAAGGATCAAGGCCTGGCTGAAGGAGGAGAGCCTGGCAGTGAGAACAAGAGGCAGGGAAGGGGCTGGGGCTCTACAGTGCTGGCTCCTTCCTATTAATCCTGGGCTCTCTCCTCTCAGAATGTGGACATCACCCGAGAACCTGAAGAAGCCCTGGACACTGTCCCTGCCCACTATTGAGCCCTTTCCAAGAAGTGAAACTGCCTTTGTTCTCATTGTCTCACACCTTTAAGAGCTGCTATCCTTGTACTTCCTTTACCTTAAGACCCTGGACTTGGCCTCACTGAAAGAGCCTTGCTTCCAGTGAAGAAGCCCTCAGCAGCTTCGAAACACATCTTGATTTCTAGCTACAACCAAGGAGGTGTCTAGCTCTGAATGAAACTTTTTCTAAGTTAATAAATCCTTATTAATAATAAAGACTTCTCTTGCTGCTTACAAAAGAGGAGAGGAAGGCATTGTGAGGTTTCCCCTACAAGATCTTCTTAAGATCCCAACCTTGTGAAGTGCCTCTGGTGTTGTGGGCTGTGGAATGGATGAGGGTTTACTGGAGGGAAGGGTTCTGGGGTAGCAACTCTAAAAGTGAGGGAGGAGATATGTCTCTGTGAGGACCTATGGCCTCATTTCTTGGTGGGCAGCATAGCTGAGGACCTGACACCTTCATTCCTACACTCAGAAGAATTTGTACCTAGACCACAGTGTTCCTCTCTTCTCCAACTCCTGCTGCCATCCTGAATGATTTCACTGTCCATACAAATGATCCAAATAATAATCTGCCCTCCAAGTCCCCTGACCCCTCAAAACAATGATCATTTCCCCCTTAGCCATCTACTCTATAGACCATCTAGACACCCCACACCCAGTATGACTTCTTAAATACAAGGATTTCACTATCTGACCACTGGCCCCCAGTCCTTACAACTCTCTGTGTCATCTTCAGGATCCCTAGAAACATGCCTCCCACATAGTAGGCATGTGTATAGTATTTCCTGAACGAACAAGATTTGTTCTTGTACTGCATCAAGAGTATGATCCTTTGATTCCTCAATTGTCTTCCAATCTATCATCTTTTCCTCCTCATTGTTCCTCCATCCCTAGACAGCTTGAATCCTATGTTCCATTTCTTTAGCCACTCTCCATGCACCTAGGTATCAGCAACCCAGGGATAAAGAGACAGACTCATGTACTCACTGCCTTGATTCCTTTGTTCTTCCATCATAGCCACCAGCAAGCCCCAAACCTTGTATCACCTTTTTCATATCACCTTTTTTGGGAAGATCTACTGTTTGAAACAAACCTACATTTATCTGCTTCCACAGCCACCCTTAAATCCTATTCAAAGTCAGAGTCACCCTCTATTCCCTGGCACTCTATCCCATCCCACCTTCTCAGGCATGGGCTACTTCAGTCCATTCTTGACTATTATAGAATATCTATCTCCTTTATTGGCTTTTGCCCCTACACTCTGAAACATGTTCAGATCTCTCTTTCCTATCTCAAGAAAACCCTCCCTTGTTCCTGTGTCTACCTCTATTCTTATACAGCCTATCTCTCTATTCTTATACAAATGTCTCAAAATGGATCTATATTTACTGTCCAAAACCCTCTCCCTCTGCCTTCTATTCCAGGCTTTCCCTCTATATCTTCATTCAAGCTATAATCCCCTTGTCTGCTATACTTTCTCCAGGTCTCTATCCCATTGAAATAATATTTTTGTTTTAGCCTAAAGCTGTAGCCCCCCTTCTCTGAAGAGCTACACTGATCTTTAGTTCTTCTAGAAACCTGAAATATTACTCACAACAAGCACATTAAAAAACATAAAAAACTCCAATTCATTTTGCAAATTTAATGTAACACACAATAAGCAAACAATAAAGCAGGATCTGCAAACAGATTTTTCATAGTGTGTCATCCTCAGCTGATTGATAATGTCTGTTTATACTGCTGTGTGGACAAAGATCCCAAGGATGTACCTTGGCTCCTTGGGAAGAACTGCTGGAATTCATTAGCTGTATCTGCAAACCTGGGAAATAAAGCTAAAAGCAACACCAAACAGGAACACATTTTAGCACCAAATATACTGTTTCCTCATACTTCCTTCATTGTCCTCATCTCCCTACCCAAACCTCCCCCTTTGGGGTTTCTTATAACATTTCCCAGTTCTTATACCCATCCCCATGGGCCATGGCTGAGCAAATGTTGTAATTACCTGAAACCTCACTAGCCATAGGAGAAGCTACAGGCAGCAAGTCTGGTGGCTCCACCACTAAAGGCGGCACCATTTCTCAGTCCACCGCCAAAGCCAGCACTACTGCTTGGTCCACTGCTGAAGCCAACACCTGTGCTTGGTCCACTGCTTAAGCCAGTGATAGAACTGGGTCCACAATTGAAGCTGGTGCTGGTGCAGGGTTCGCCAATAAAGCCAGTGCTGGTGTTGGAACCACTGCCAAAGCCAATGATGGTACTTGGTCCTCTGTTGAAGCTTTTATTAGGGCCAGCACCAAAACCATCACTGATGCTGAGGCCACCACTAAAGCCAGCACTTGTTCCAAGTGTGCTGCTAAAACCAGCATTGGTGCCCAGACCATCACCAAAGCTATCATTTGAGATCAGTCCACCACCAAAGCCAGCACCAGTGTTCAGTTCACTACTGAAGATAGCACTGGTGCCTAGTCCACTACGAAAGCCAGCACTGGTGCTCAGCCCATCATGAAATCCAGCATTGATGCTTAACCCATTGCCAAAGATGAAACCAGCAGCGGTACTGGATCCATCACCAAAACTAGCACTGGTAGCACCACTAAAGCAGGTGATAGTGCTAGGAGGACCACCAAAGCATAGGTTGGTGTTAGACATACTGCCAAAGCAGAGGCTGGTGCTGGGAATTCCACCAAAGCCAATGCTGGTACTGGGAGCAATGTCAGAGTCAGTAGTGGTGCTAAGCGCCCCACTGAAGTCAGCATTGGTGCTGAACATACTGCCAAACCCAGAGATGGTGCTGGGTGCACTGCTAAAGCTAGCACTAGTGCTGACAGCACTGCTAAAACCAGCACTGGTGCTGAATGCACCACCAAAGCTGGCACCAGTGCTGGAAGAGCCACCAAAGCAGATGCTGGTGCTTAGTGTACCACCAAAGTCAGTGCTGGTGCTGGAAGAGCCACCAAAGGAGACACTGGTGCTGAGTACTCCATCAAAACCAGTGGTGGTGCTAGGAGAGCCACTAAAGCAGAAACTGTTATTAAGTGTGCCACCAAAGCTGGCACCAGAGCTGGGAGAGAAACCAAAGCAGACACTAGTGCTCAGTGTGCCACCAAATCCAGTCCTGATGCTAAGTGCACCACTAAAGACTGAACTGGTTCTGGGCATACTGCCAAATCTGCTGGTAGTAAGTGCACCATTGAAGACAGTGGTGGTGCTGAGTGTGCCTTCAAAGTCAGAGCTGGCTCCACCACTGAAACTGGGACTGGTGCTAAGTGAGACACTGAAACTAGAGCTGACCCCACCACCAAAGGTGGCACTGGTACAAGGTATGCCACTAAAGCTAATGCAGGCTTCACTGTTGAAACTAGAGCTGGTACTGGCTGCACCACCCAAACTAGTGCTAGTGCTGGGTATACCACTAAAGCAAATGCTGGCTGTACTGCTGAAGCTGGAACTGGTCCTGGGTGTACCACCAAAGCTAATGCCAGCTCTGCCACCAAAGCCACCACTGGGTCTGGGCGTAGCACTGAAGCTAATGCTAGCATTATCACTGAAAGTAACCCTGATGCTAGCTCCTCTGTTGAAGTCGATGTTGGTGCTGGCTTCAGCATTTTCTTGGGCTCTGGTCTCAATTTCAAATGAAAATCTGTTCCAGGACTGAGCATTATCACCTAACTCTTCCTTTGTTAGGCAGTCGATAGCTATGTCATCCCAATTCCAGGGCCCAGCCACAGCTTCTTCTCCAATCCTCATCTGGGCTCTTGCCTCAGCCCTTGCCTCAGCCTCAGCCACAGCCGCAGCTGCAGCTTGCACTTCCATCTCTACTCCCTGGTACTAAACAGCCCAGTCTTTGATGTCTTTCTTCTGCACCTGAAATGGGAATGATAATCAATATAAGGACAATAATATTTGTAACTATGTATTAATTACATACTATGGGCTTTGTATAAAACCAATAGCAGCAGTATTTTTTTTAATTCTTAGTTTTCTGAGGCTCTATCATGGGTCAGTCCTGAGATCCAGTTTCAGCTCTGATAACTAAGGTGTTGTGTGACTTTGGACAAGTTACTTAACCTCACTGAGAAGATGGGAAATGATAAAAGAGTATGCTATGGATTGAATGTTTGTGTCCCCCCACAAGTTCATATGTTAATGCACCAGCTCCCGATGTGACTATATTTGGAGATTGGGCCTTAATGGAAGTAGAGTTAAATGAGGTCATAATGGTGGGGCCCTGGTCAAATAAGATTAGTGTTTTTATAAAAGGCCCTTTCTCTACTGTGTGAGAACACAGCAGGAAAACATTCATCTGCAAGCCAGAGGGAGAGGTTTCTTCAGAAACCAATCCTGCTGGACCTTAATCTGGGGCTTTCAGCCTCCAGAACTGTGAGAAAATAAATTTCTGTTGTTTAAGTCACCCAGTCTGTAGTATTTTGTTATGACAATGCAAGAAGACTAACACAAAGTATGAAAAAAGAATGAAACAATGTAAACTTTATGTTCAGCAGCATTCTCAGACATCAGTGAAGTTCCATATGTTTATATACTAACTGCAGGCTGCCCTGTACCTGACCACCCTTGCACATAGTCTTCCCCAGCAAGGGACATCCAGTATCCTTAATATTACAAGTCAGGGAAGCTCTCCTATTACCTTGCATGAAAACTTGAGGACTTTCATCTTGCTAGTCTCATGGTAAGAGTGCAAGCCCCAGAATTCATATTCAGGTGATCTGCTGTTAGGGACCCTCTTGTACTCCAGGTACCTTAGAGAATGGAAATGAAACTTGCTTCTAACCAAACAAATCTATTGTGCAACCAATGGCACCAGGTGGCAAGCCCCTTCAAATACTAAACTCAACTCCTACAGAAGGATTTCTAAGACCCTCCTTCCCTACACTCACTCCCAAATACAGTTTGTGGCATTGGTCTCCAATATTGAGTCATTTCCTTTTGGACTCGTGCAAGATTGTCACTTGATGCTTCATAGAAGGCACGTATAGGGCATGATGTCACAGGAAGGCCAAAGTACCTTGAAACCTGTGAGGAGTAAGCCCAAGTTCCTGTTGGGTGTGTTGTAAACAGAGGAGCCATTCTTCAGGTACCCTGCTCTGAGCATACCCCAAAGCAAGGGCCTTGTCTTTAGTCTAGCCCAATCCTGGAACTGTCCACTCATGGGAATTGTGGACAGGACTCAGTTCTAGGTCATAGGATGCCCATACTGCATCTAAAGCTAGTGTAATAAAAGAGTTGATTAGAACCAGAGCAGCACACTCAGAACACTTCAGGGCCAGACAAAGCCTCCAAATGCCACTTACTCCTGCTTCACAAATTCGTCTGGGATGAGCTTCCTTATTTCCCCAAAGAGAGGGTGCCTCACCCTGACCATGGGAAAAAATAACCCATAAACAGAGAAGAAAACTTCCCATATGAGGGAAGAGGCATTTCTCAACATGGAAGAGACCTCTCTAGCACATACAGCAGTCCCAGTGAAGCCAGAAAAGTAGTGAACACACAGTCACTAGAAACAGTAAGTTGAAGCCAGATGGTTCTTTGTCAGGAATACCCCTAAAGTTCTATCTTCTATCTCAGTTTGGAATGACATAGGGGTGGGAAAGTGCAGAGAGTTCAGGACCATTTACCCGTCCACCCAGGTCAGAACCCTGGACCCTCTACCCAGTCCAGCATCCCGTTCCCACACCACCAGACCACCAAGCTGATGCAATCCTGGGACCATCCTCTCTTGCCAAACAACAACACGGACAGCAAGCACTGAGAGAGCCCAATCATACCCAGGGCGCAGCCCCAGCTTGCGCAGCACCTCCCAGATGACAGCTGCAAAGGGAGGCAAGAGGAGACAGGGACAGAAAATGAACATGTGGAATTCCAACTGTGGCCACCCATTCAGCTACATGCCCAGTCACTCGCCCTCACTGGACCGATTTCCATTCATAAAGATGATGCTAAGAAGCACCATGAGGAGACCTAGCTTTGGCGAATCCTTAGTCCTAGGGAAATAACAGGGTAGAGAGAAGATTTATGTCCAGCAGCCATCTGCAAAAAACATATCAGCCAGCTCACTAGGCTACCCTCTCCCAGATTCCTCACACATGACAGAATTCTTCCCAGTCTATACTTCAAGGTCTATGTGACACTGAGCAAGGCACTTAGACTCTTGAGTCTCAGTCTCCTGTTAAGTAGAATGGCAAAATCCAATGCTCCTCTGTCTCAGGTTGCCAAAAGGATAGAAGAATGCCTATCAACCTGGAACAACCAAGGCACCCAGCTAACGTGAGTCCTTTCTTTCTCTCCCAAACTGACCCCCCTGCTCCAAGAGAATTCTAGGTGTAGCCCCAGTGATGCTCTGATCCTTCAAGCATCATGATTCACCCATACCAGGAAGAACCACTCTACCAAAGCCAGTAGGAAGAGACAGGCAACTACAGGTCTGCTTTTCCTGGAAGCTTCTGTATAAACAGAAAACAAGACAGTAGGAATGCACTTCTCCAGGCTTCTATACTCTTTAGTCAATCATAATCAAGTACCACTACCATCTGCAGGGTTCCAGCTATGTGATGAAGCTTAAACAGGGGCTTTTTAGGCCCTGACTTTCTGCCTCTCCAAGGAGATATGGGGAGAGATGACAGGGATGGGGTAGTGCCATAGACAGAAGCAGAGCCTCCCTCCCACCCCAACCTTTTCCCAGCTTACATTCCCAGTATGCCTGCAGAGAATTCCTGAATGCTGATGAGAATATGCAAGCTACTTTGCTTATCAATTTCTTTCAGATTGACTCAAAACATCTGCCAAGTAAAAATATAGCCTGTGAGATCACAAAATTCAACCTAGGCATCAGTGAGCTTCCTGAGCATCCCACAGTTCCCTGTGTAGCTAGAGTTTTGAGTGTATGTGAGAAATCAGTGAGATAATGCAGGTAAAGCACTTAGCTAAGTGGTCACCACTACAGAAAACAGGTAAGAAATGTACTATTATCAGCATCACCTTTGTAATTAGTGGGAATCTAGGGAGATAGAGAATGGAGAGTGAAATGGAGAGGTGACCATCTAAAATGCATTACAGGACACATCCAGCATCAGACAGAAATAACTTGGGAGGTTTGAGTCCTACCTGTGTTTTACCACTGGCTTTCAGTGTGACCCTGGGCTAGTCTATGTTCCTATTTATGCCACTGTTTGCCCAACTGCATAGTAATGGGGATAGAAAGTCTCTTTGAAAATTATATGGTCTCATTCATTTGGGGAATATAAAAAATAGTGAAAGGGAATAAAGGGGAAAGGAGAAAAAATAAGTGGGAAATATCAGAAAGGGAGACAGAACATGAAAGACTCCTAACTCTGGGAAACGAACTAGGGGTGGTGGAAAGGGAGGTGAGTGGGGGGGTGAGGGTGACTGGATGGCGGGCACTGAGGTGGGCACTTGACGGGATGAGCACTGGGTGTTATTCTGTATGTTGACAAATTGAACACCAATAAAAAATAAATTTATTAAAAAAAAGAAAGTCTCTTTGGTCTATCCCAGAAGGGTCATGTATGTCTTTGTTGAGTCAGGGCTTCCCCATTGTGCCCATCCCCCAGGGCTGCCCCTTCACCTTCTCCAGAGCGTAGCTTGCTCGTTCAATGATCTCTGGGAAATATTCATCATATTCTTGGATGACATCCTTCAGCATGTCTGTAGGAAGGGAGAGGTGGGAGCAGCCAGGCTGTGCAGGGGCCACAGATCTGCAGCCCTTTTGCCAGCTTGTGGGGTCAGTGCAGTCTGAGTCCTGAACTGTGTTAATGGGAGATGCCAGCCATATCAGAACGTGAAGAGTAAGGGAGGATATATGAGAGAACAAAAAGGCTATAAAAGTAAATAGTTACCCCAGAGCAGAGGAGGGAGTGGAGTGGAGAGGAGATTTCAGGGAGAAGAGTTGGTATGACTCTACCTGAGCTCTTGATGGGGATCTTTGGTCCTTAATCAACAGGTATTTCACCAACTTATTTGCCTGGGAGAAGATGAATACATGGGGATAACTCAATATGTTTTTAGAAAACTTGGAAGAATGACAGAAAAGAGGGAAGGTAAAGAAGAAAAGAGACTGGGCAGAATTGGATTCTTACCCTTTCTTGCAAAATGGCCACGTTTCAGGCTGGCAGAGGCCTCCAGGCCCATGGGATCAACCTGTAATTACTGCCACCTCTCTCATCTCCATTCAGATGCTTTGACTACATCATCAAAAAGAAGGAAGGTCTAGAGTCACCAGATGAAAGGCTCTGTCTCCCTACCCTACCGTCTCCTGAAAATCTCCCAAACCCTTCCTATAGTGGGTTCTGACCATCCAATTGGCCACCCTGAGTCCTAGATTTGTCTTCACTATCTTCTAGCCAGGAGTTTCATTTCCCTTTCAGGACAAAAGCAACCCAAGGGCAGGACCCGGGGTTCCTTCTCTTATTTTGGCCACCACTGATTTTGCTAGATGTATACCTTGGACAAATCACTTCATCTCTCTGGGACTCAGTTTTTTCATCTATAAAACTGGGATCTATGATCCCTAGATAGTAGGAGTTACTTTCAAAAAATAAAGACACAACCTGTATGACTACCCAAGAGAAAACATAGCACATGGTAACGACTATGTAAATACAAGTTGAAATATATCCAGGTTGTAGCTAAGTGTATGGATGTATTATTTCCCCACCAATCCGTGGATTGTCAGGGAGCAGGAACTATATCACGTTCTTCTCAGCATCTCTCATAGCCTATCCAAACAGAGGGACTGGCTCAGAGCAAAAAGTCTCAATAAACTTTTATAGAACAAATGAACAAACAAGGAGCATAGGAATGGAAAAGAAGTGAAGAGTTAAGAATGGTGATGTCAGAGATCTCACCTTTTGGTTCCTCTTGCCCTGGGTCCTGGTTGTAGAGACTCAACTGGGCCAGGTAGTCATCTGCCAGGGCCTGGACAGGAGCAGCAACCTGAGTCTCAAGAGCACTTATGTTGGTCTTAAAAGTGGCCATCTTGGCCTGGGCCCGTTGGTCAACAATTTTAGTCTGACTTTCGGCTGTCTGTGCTTTAGTGGCAGACATATGAGCCCTGGACCCTCTCTTGACCTGAAAGGTGGCTGCTAGGGCTTGGTTTGTAACCATTTGAGCAGCAGATGGAGCCTGAGAGACCTCATAGGCAGAATTTGGGCTTCTATTGGCAGCATTCTTGCCCCTGAATTTGGGGGGCCAGATAGGGGCTGCTGAGGCCTCAGTCTGCCTGGTAGCTGTCTTGGTATTTGGGGCCTCTAGGAGTTCAGTGTCAGTATTTTGGGGCCTCTAGGAGTTCAGTGTCAGTATTCGGGGCCTTTAGGAGTTCAGTGTCAGTATTTAACAGTTGCCTTCTTCACTTTGGAGGTTTTATTAGATCTGATGCTGGCTGCTGTGGCATGGGTAGTGGCTGCCTCATTAGTAAGTTGGCCTTGGGTGGTAGCTGAGTGGGTGGTGGTTGGAGCCAATGAGATATCAATAGTACTAGTTATGGCCTTATCAGCAGCCTTCTTAGCTTTGGAAACTTCCGTAGGCTTAGTGGAGGCTGTCAAGACCTGGGAGTTGGCTGACCCACTGGTAACTGAAACCTGGATAGCCTGCAGGATGTCTGGTATAGAGCCTGTAAGAGTGCCTTGATCTGTGTAGTGACACTCTGCTTACCAGTTGGAGATTGAGAGCTTTGGGTTGTCTTAGCAGTAATTCTCTTTGTCTTACTGGCTTTCTTAGACTGAGCAGTGACTACAGAAGCCTGAGTATTGGCTGCTTCAGTGGTAGCTGAAGCCTGGTTGATCTGGGGGATGATAGGCAGATTTAAAGACTGCAAAGTTTATCCATTCATCTTTCGATGGACACCGAGGCTCCTTCCACAGTTTGGCTATTGTGGACATTGCTGCTATAAACATCGGGGTGCAGGTGTCCCGGCGTTTCATTGGTTTATGTATACAATGGAATATTACTCAGCCATTAGAAACGACAGATACCCACCATTTGCTTCGACGTGAATGGAACTGGAGGGTATTATGCTGAGTGAAATAAGTCAATCGGAGGACAAACATTATATGGCCTCATTCATTTGGGGGAATATAAATAATAATGAAAGGGAATAAAGGGGAAAGGAGAGAAAATAAGTGGGAAATATCAGAAAGGGAGACAGAACATGAGAGACTCCTAACTCTGGGAAACGAACTAGAGGTGGTGGAAGGGGAGGTGGGCGGGAGGTGGGGGTGACTGGGTGACGGGCACTGAGGTGGGCACTTGACAGGATGAGCACTGGGTGTTATTCTATATGTTGGCAAATCGAACATCAATAAAAAATAAATTTATAAAAAAAGAAACTAAAAAAATAATAATAAATAAAGACTGCAAAGTTACTTTAGGCTTGTTAGTGGCAATCACATTGGCAGATGAGACTGTATGGGCAGCACGTATGGTCTTTGTAACAGCCTTAATGGGAGCATTCTTGATCTTGCTTTTCTTAGGCGGGTCAGCAACTGGTAGGTCCATGGCCAGAGAGTCCTTGGTTGCCGCCAAGAGGGTATTGCATCAGCAAAACACTGTCCTCTTCTGTGGTCTCAATCTGTATATCTGGAGGGAAGTGAAGCCCCAGGCTCCCAGGGGAAAAGAAGGGGGACCTACACACTTAGAATTATGATCTGCTGAACCATCTGGCCTCCCTACAGTGCACCCTTTCCACAAAGGCCTCCTCTTCCTCTGAGCAGTGATTGAAGGGGGGGATAAAGGAAAAGGGAGGGAGCAGAAGATAAAGTCAGACAGGTTTTTCTCTCCTCCTTCATCTTTCAGGGAAAGACTGATACAGGATAGGCTAGGAAATTCTTCAACTACAGAGTAGTAAGGGGCTCAAGACCAATAAATGAACTCAGGACTGGGCAGATGGCCTGGTGAGAATACAGAGATGCCTCACTTGGAATGGGAGAATCCTATAATTGTGGTCATTTCTCCTATCCATTTTTCT
This sequence comes from Vulpes lagopus, assembly GCF_018345385.1. Classification (NCBI taxonomy): domain Eukaryota; kingdom Metazoa; phylum Chordata; class Mammalia; order Carnivora; family Canidae; genus Vulpes; species Vulpes lagopus. Next base: position 46,522,444 of record NC_054848.1, on the reverse strand, counting down.
GAAAGGCCGAGTAACAACTAAGCCTGAGGGGAAGGGCCTGAGTTAGGGGAGAATGAGGAGAGCGAGATTCACCAGACCTCTCGCTTATCCTGAGAGAAGAGGGAGCTTATCCAGCTTTGGCCCCCAAACATTTCAACTATTGGGTTCTCATACCTAGAAACCCAGACCACCTATCCAAACCCTAGCTCATTTGCCTCTGAGATACGACAAGGCAGTTCTACAACCCCACCCCTTCATTTTAGACACGACCCTACTGCAGCTTAATAGTGCACATGCGTGCCAGCTGGAGTAAATGAGCTTTGGAGGTCCGGAAAGGCTGATAATCTCAATCCCACAGACGCCTCTGCTCTCAGAGCAGCAGAACAGCTCGGACAAGTCCTTGACCCACTCTTCCTAGCTGCAACGTATTTCGATCCAGCCCTTCCCCCAACACCAGCTGGCTCCCACTGCAGTACTGCTTTGCACTGCCCCTTCCCTAAAACCACCCATCTCTACTCTTCCACACAGACACTCACCACCCCTTCCTGATAGGCCCCCCTGCCCCCTTCTTTTTTTCCCCTTTTAATTTTTTATATAAATTTATGTTTTATTGGTGTTCAATTTGCCAACATACAGCATAACACCCAGTGCTCATCCCATCAAGTGCCCTGCTCAGTGCCCGTCGCCCAGTCACCTCCACCCCCTGCCCACCTCCCCTTCCACCACCCCTAGATCGTTTCCAAGAGTTAGGAGTCTCTCATGTTCTGTCTCCCTTTCTGATATTTCCCACTCATTTTTCTCCTTTCCCCTTTATTCCCTTTCACTATTTTTTATATTCCCCAAATGAATGAGACCATATAATGTTTGTCTTTCTCCAATTGACTTATTTCACTCAGCATAATACCCTCCAGTTCCATCCACGTCGAAGCAAATGGTGGGTATTTGTCGTTTCTAATGGCTGAGTAATATTCCATCGTATACATAAACCACATCTTCTTTATCCATTTATCTTTAGTTGGACACTGAGGCTCCTTCCACAGTTTGGCTATTGTGGACATTGCTGCTAGAAACATCGGGGAGCAGGTGTCCCGGTGTTTCATTGCATCTGTATCTTTGAGGTAAATCCCCAGCAGGGCAATTGCTGGGTCACAGGGCAGATGAATTTTTTACTCTTTGAGGAATCTCCACACAGTTTTCCACAGTGGCTCCACCAGTTCACATTCCCACCAACAGTGCAAGAGGGTTCCCCTTTCTCCACATACTCTCTAACATTTCTGGTTTCCTGCCTTGTTCATTTTCCCCATTCTCACTGGTGTGAGGTGGTATCTCATTGTGGTTTTGATTTGTATTTCCCTGATGGCAAGAGACGCTGACCATTTTCTCATGTGCTTGTTGGCCATGTCTATGTCTTCCTCTGTGAGATTTCCCTTCATGTCTTTTGCCCATTTCATTATTGGATTGTTTGTTTCTTTGCTGTTGAGTTGAATAAGTTCTTTATAGATCTTGGAAACTAACCCTTTATCTGATAGGTCATTTGCAAATATCTTCTCCCACTCTGTAGGTTGTCTTGTAGTTTTGCTGACTGTTTCTTTTGCTGTGCAAAAGCTTCTTATCTTGATGGAAGTCCCAATAGTTCATTTTTGCTTTTGTTTCCCTTGACTTCATGGAGGTATCTTGCAAGAAGTTGCTGTGGCCAAGTTCAAAAAGGGTGTTGCCTGTGTTCTCCTCTAGGATTTTGATGGAATCTTGTCTCACATTTAGCTCTTTCATCCATTTTGAGTTTATCTTTGTGTATGGTGAAAGAGAGTGGTCTAGTTTCGTTCTTCTGCATGTGGATGTCCAATTTTCCCAGCACCATTTATTGAAGAGACTCTCTTTCTTCCAGTGGATAGTCTTTCCTCCTTTGTCGAATATTAGTTGACCATAAAGTTGAGGGTCCACTTCTGGATTCTCTATTCTGTTCCATTGATCTATGTGTCTGTTGTTTGTGCCAGTACCACACTGTCTTGATGACCACAGCTTTGTAGTACAACAAGAAATCTGGCATTGTGATGCCCCCAGCTATGGTTTTCTTTTTTAAAATTCCCCTGGCTATTCGGGGTCTTTTCTGATTCCACACAAATCTTAAACTAATTTGTTCCAACTCTCTGAAGAAAGTCTATGGTATTTTGATAAGGGATTGCATTAAATGTGTAAATTGCCCTGGGTAACATTGACATTTTCACAATATTAATTCTGCCAATCCATGAGCATGGAATATTTTTCCATCTCTTTGTGTCTTCCTCAATTTCTTTCAGAAGTGTTCTGTACTTTTTAGGGTATAGATCCTTTACGTCTTTGGTTAGGTTTATTCCTTGGTATCTTATGCTTTTGGGTGCAATTGTAAATGGGATTGACTCCTTAATTTCTCTTTCTTCAGTCTCATTGTTAGTGTAGAGAAATGCCACTGACTTTGGGCATTGATTTTGTATCTTGCCACACTGCCAATTTGCTGTATGAGTTCTAGCAATCTTGGGGTGGAGTCTTTTGGGTTTTCTATATAGAGTATCATGTCATCGGCGAAGAGGGATAGTTTGACTTCTTTGCCAATTTGAATGCCTTTTATTTCTTTTTGTTGTCTGGTTGCTGAGGCTAGGACTTCAAGTACTATGTTGAATAACCCTGCCCCCTTCTGCAGTACTTCTCAGCCCCTCCCTTTCCCTAAGATGCCTGTTCCCTCCTCTCTCCTGTGCATTCCTGCACTGTCCATTCCCCAAACCACTCCCCCACTTCATGTTTGCAAGTGACTGCTCCCGCCCCTTCTACGACAATACCCTACCCACAAACCCAGTGGTATTACACTTTTGTGTAATAGGTTGGTCCCAAATAGTACCAGGTTCTTTCCCTTCCCTTTTCAAACTAGTACCTAGCTCCTCTTTCCTTCTGGCTAAGCCTGGTCACTTTCACTATTCAAAGGGATTCTGCTGCTCATTTCTGGGTCCTGATCCCTACTTTCTGTGACCCAGTGCGGACCCTGTCCCCTTTTACCAGTCTACCGGATTCCTGCCATAGCTTATCTCCCTCCCAAATTGGGTCCTGCTCCTTTCTTTTACTGCCTGAACTACTGCTTTATCTTCCCACAGTCCAAACCGGGTCTGCATCCCTCCTTTCTGCGGCTGGAACAGAGACCAGATCTCTCCATTATAAGGCCCAAAGGGGATTCTGCCCCCTCTATCTCCCGTACGAACAGGGTCCAAGCACCTCTAAACCTGATCACATTAATGCAGTTAGCTCCTGAACATGCAGCAGGTTTTCTTCAACTTAGGGTGTGTGGAGTCAAGCACATTGAAGCCATTGCCCAGAGGATCCCACAGGGTCTTCACTGAAGCTGGGCACCGTAGCTCACCTGTCCTCTGGAATCCAGAAGGCATCTGCTCTCTCCAAACCTCTCCTTAGTTTTGAGCTTGTTGGCTTTCCCTCCCCAGCCAGAAGTCGTCCTGCCTTTTTCCACCTCCAGATGGGCCTCCTTCCCTCCCTGTCAACCTCCTCCTTCACTCTCCACTTTCAGCGTTCTCTTCTTTGTGTGGTCTCTTTTCTGGTTACTACATCTTATTCAGTACTTGCTCTCTCCAGCTCCCCATTTGATTTATCTATCACCCACCCTGTACCCCCATTCCTATTTGATTCCTCTATTCACCCTAAGAGGACTGTGCTTCTCTGAGCTCCCAAATCCCTTCCTGCAGCCCCTCTGCCAACACTAATTAGAGTGTGTTGTCCTGTGTATGCGGTCTCTCTCCCCAGGAGCTGTTCTGAGGACCATGTCATAATCCTTTCCCTCTCTCAAGTATGACCAGATTAAGACATTTAGAGGCTCTAAACAGGAAGAGATAGGGTGCTCCCACACCATATGCCATTCAGAATTAAAACAGTAAAGGTAAGAAAGTCTACCAATGTGTTCTTTTTTCTTATCCCTGATGACTATATTGATGCTTTCAATGAATATCAACTTATCTGAAAAATTTTATTGGGGCAACATTCCACCATTACTAGTGTGCTAAGCAAGTACTCAGACTCTCGTGAAATCGATCACTGCTCCCCAGTGCAGCAAATAGCTCTCCTTGGACATTTATTTATTGTACTCAATCCTTAATTATACATTAAGCACACAGCTGTGTCAAGGTGCTCACTGGATGTGGGCAAACACAAGTAGGATAGAATACCTGTCCTTAAGGAACTCAAATATATTATTTTTTTTATATTCCTTTTTTAATGTAGTTTAAAATAAGTTATTTTTAAGATTTTATTTTAATTCCAGTTACTTAACATACAGTGTGATGTTAGCTTCAGGCATATAATATGTGATTCAACACTTCCATACATCACCCTGTGCTCATCACAACAGGTGCACTCAGGAGGGGGCAAGATGGCGGAAGAGTAGGGTCCTCAAGTCACCCATTCCCCAAAACTTACCTAGATAACTTTCAAATCATTCTGAAAACCTACAAATTCGGTCTGAGATTTAAAGAGAGAATAGCTGGAATGCTACAGTGAGAAGAGTTTGCGCTTCTATCAAGGTAGGAAGACGGAAAAAAAAAAGAAATAAAAAAGCATCCAAGGGGGAGGGGGCCCACGAGGAGCCCGGCTAAGGCCACGCGGAAGTGCCCCCAGGACAGGAAAGCCCTGGCCCAGAGAAGCAGGAGCTTCACCAATCTTCCCGGACGGAATGGCGCTGGCAGGGAGATTGAAGAGGACCCCAGGAGGGCGGGGATGCCCTCAGGCTCCCAGGGGCACTAACTCCCCTGCGCCCAAGGGGAGATGGCAACACACTGCAGCGGGGCTCCCTAAAGGGCTGCAGCGCCCCGGGGGCCGGGAGCAGCTCAGGCGGAGGCTTGGGCAGAGGCGAGGCTCCGAGCGGAGGGGGCTGCGTGCCCCGAGAGCGTGATTCCTGCGGGAGCGTGATTCCAGGGGTGCATCCCCGGAGCCCAGGGCGCTCGGGGACACAGCCCAAGATCCTTATCTCCCCCCGGGACAGGCAGTGGCTGGGAAGACACAGGACAGTGAGGACGCTCCTACCGCTGGGTGGCCCCGAGCTGTGCAGATCAGCGCCCCCGCCCTCAGAGCATCCAGGCCCCTGCGGACTGAGAGCTGTGGTAGTTACTGCGGGAGCTGACTCTAGGACTGGAGAGCTGGCTGCCTCACAGGATAAATAACCCCCACTGAGCCTCACAGAGGCCTCACAGGATAAACAGGATAAACAACTCCCACTGAGCCGGGCACCAGGCAGGGGGCTGAGCAGCTCCCCCAGGTGCTCACACCTGAGAATCAGCACAGCAGGCCCCTCCCCCCAGAAGATCAGCTAGATTGACAGGGGAAAAGCAAGTTATTGACCAAGCAGAACTGGAAAGTTCCAGGGGAAGTCGAAGGATTTACAGTATATAGAATCAAAGGATACTCAGCCTTGTTGTTTGTTTTATATTTGCATCCCCGCCCTTTTTCTCTTTTCTTCTTTTTTTTCTTCTTTTTTCTCTTCTCTCTTCTTCTCCTTTCCCCAGTATAACTTGATTTAGCCGCTCTGCACTGAGCAAAATGACTAGAAGGAAAAAATCACTTCAAAAGAAAGAATCAGAAACAGTCCTCTCTCCCACAGAGTTACAAAATTTGGATTACAATTCAATGTCAAAAGCCAATTCAGAAGCACAATTACAAAGCTACTGGTGGCTCTAGAAAAAATCATAAAGGATTCAAGAGACCTCATGACTGCAGAATTTAGATCTAATCGGGCAGAAATTAAAACTCAATTAAAAGAGATGCAATCCAAACTAGAGGTACTAACATGAGGGTTAACGAGGTGGAAGAACGAGTGAGTGACATAGAAGACAAGTTGATGGCAAGGAGGGAAACTGAGGAAAAAAAGAAAAACAAAAGATCATGAGGATAGGTTAAGGGAAATAAATGACAGCCTCAGAAGGAAAAATCTATGTTTAATTGGGGTTCCTGAGGGCGCCAAAAGGGACAGAGGTCCAGAATATGTATTTGAACAAATCATAGCTGAGAACTTTCCTAACCTGGGAAAGGAAACAGGCATTCAGATCCAGGAAATAGAGAGATTTCCACCACCACCACCCCCAAATCAATAAAAACCGCTCAATACCTCGACATTTAATAGTGAAACTTGCAAATTCTAAAGACAAAGAGAAGATCCTTAGAGCAGAAAGAGACAAGAAATCTCTAACTTTTATGGGGAGAAATATTAGATTAACAGCAGACCACTCCACAGAGACCTGGAAGGCCAGAAAGGGCTGGCAGGATATATTCAGGGTCCTAAATGAGAAGAACATGCAACCAAGAATACTTTACGCAGCAAGGCTCTCATTCAGAATAAAAGGAGAGATAAAGAGCTTCCAAGATAGGCAGAAACTGAAAGAGTATGTGACCACGAAGCCAGCTCTCCAAGAAACACTAAGGGGGATTCTGTAATAGAGGAAGTCCAAGGGAACAATCCACAAAAACAGGGACTGAATAGGTATCATGATGACACTAAATTCCTATCTTTCAATAGTAACTCTGAACGTGAATGGGCTTAATGACCCCATCAAAAGGCGCAGTGTTTCAGACTGGATAAAAAAGCAAGACCCATCTATTTGCTGTCTAGAACAGACTCCTTTTAGATATGAGGACACCTACAGCCTGAAAATAAAAGGTTGGAGAACCATTTACCATTCAAATGGTCCCCAGAAGAAAGCAGGGGTAGCCATCCTTAAATCAGATAAACTGCAGTTTATCGCAAAGACTGTAGTAGGGGATGAAGAGGGACACTATATCATACTATATCATACTGAAAGGATCTATCCAACAAGAGGACCTAACAACCATGAATATTTAAGCCCCGAATGTGGGAGCTGCCAAGTATATCAATCAATTACTAACCAAAGTTAAGACATACTTAGATAGTAATACACTTATATTGGGTGACTTGAATGTAGCGCTTTCTACAATTGACATGTATTCTAAGCACAACATCTCCAGAGAAACAAGAACTTTAATTGGTACACTGGACCAGATGGATTTCACAGATATCTACAGAACTTTACATGCAAACGCAACTCAATACACATTCTTCTCAAGTGCACATGGAACTTTCTCCAGAATAGACCACATACTGGGTCACAAATCTAGTCTGAACCGATACCAAAGATTGGGATCGTTACCTGCATATTTTCAGACCACAATGCTTTGAAATTAGAACTAAAACACAAGAAGAAGTTTGGAAGGATATCAAACACATGGAGGATAAGGACCATCGTGAAAAAGATGAAAGGGTCAACCAGGAAATTAAGGAAGAATTAAAAAGATTCATGGAAACTAATGAGAATGAAGATACAACTGTTCAAAATCTTTGGGATACAACAAAAGCAGTCCTGAGGTGGAAATACATAGCAATACAAGCATCCATCCAAAAACTAGAAAGAACTCAAATACAAAAGCTAACCTTGCACCTAAAGGTGCTGGAGAAAAAAAAACAGCAAATAGATCTGACACCCAGCAGAAGAAGAGAGTTAATAGATTCAAGCAGAATAAAATGAAATTGAGACCAGAAGAACTGGGGAACAGATCAACAAAATCAGGAGTTGGTTCTTTGAAAGAATTAATAAGATAGATAAACCATTAGCCAGCCTTATTAAAAAGAAGAGAGAAAAGACTCCAATTAATAAAATCATGAATGATAAAGGATAGATCACCAACAACACCAAGGAAATACAAACGATTTTAAAAACTTATTATGAGCAGCTATATGCCAAAATTAGGCAATCTAGAAACAAAATGGATGCATTTCTGGAAAACCACAAACTACCAAAACTGTAACTGGAAGAAATAGAAAACCTGAACAGGCCAATAACCAGGGAGGAAATTGAAGCAGTCATCAAAAACCGCCCAAGACACAAAAGTTCAGGGCCAGATGGCTTCCCAGGGGGAATTCTATCAAATGTTTAAAGAGGAAACCATACCTATTCTACCAAAGCTGTTTGGAAAGATAGAAAGAGATGGAGTACTTCCAAACTTTTCTATGAGGCCAGCATCACCTTAATTCCAAAACCAGACAAGACCCCAGCAAAAAGGAGAATTATAGACCAATATCCCTGATGAACATGGATGCAAAAACTCTCAACAAGATAGTAGCCAATTCGATTTAACAATACTTTAAAAGATTATTCACCATGACCAAGTAGGATTTATCACTGGGATGCAAAGCTGGTTCAACACTCGTAAAGCAATCAATATGATTCATCATATCAGCAAAAGAAAAAACAAGAACCATATGATCCTTTCAATAGATGCAGAGAAAGCATTTGACAAAATACAGCATCCATTCCTGATCAAAACTCTTCAGAGGGTAGGGATAGAGGGGACCTTCCTCAGCTTCTTAAAAGCCATCTACAAAAAGCCCACAACAAATATCATTGTCAATGGGGAAACACTAGGAGCCTTTCCCCTAAGATCAGGAACAAGACAGGGATGTCCACTCTCACCACTGCTGTTCAACATAGTACTGGAAGTCCTAGCCTCAGCAGTCAGAAAACAAAAAGACATTGAAGGCATTCGAATTGGCAAAGAAGAATTCAAACTCTCCCTCTTCAGTGATGACATGATACTCTTCATCGAAAACCCAAAAGCCTCCACCCCAAGATATCTAGAACACATACAGCAATTTGGCAGTGTGGCAGGATACGAAATCAATGCCCAGAAGTCAGTGACATTTCTATACACTAACAATGAGGCCGAAGAAAGAGAAATGAAGGAGTCAATCCCATTTACAATTGCACCCAAAAGCATAAGATACCTAGGAATAAACCTAACCAAAGAGGTAAAGGATCTATACCCTAAAAACTACACAACACTTCTGAAAGAAATTGAGGAAGACGCAAAGAGATGGAAAAATATTCCATGCCTATGGATTGGAAGACTTAATATTGCAAAAATGTCCATGCTACCCAGGGCAATTTACACACTTCAATGAATTCCTATGGACTTTCTTCAGAGAGTTGGAACAAATCATCTTAAAATTTGTGTGGAATCAGAAAGGACCCCAAATAGCGTGGGAATATTAAAAAAGAAAACCATACCTGGGGGCATCACAATGCCAGATTACTTTTTTTTAAGATTTTATTTTATTTATTCATGAGAGACACACAGTAGAGAGAGAGAGAGAGAGAGAGAACCAGAGACACAGGCAGAGGGAGAAGCATGCTCCATGCAGGGAGCCTGAAGTGGGACTCGATCTCGGGTCTCCAGGATCAGGTCCTGGACTGAGGCAGCACTAAACTGCTGAGCCACCCGCGCTGCCCTTATTACTTTTTTGAAAGATTGTATTTATTTATTCATTATAATCACACAGAGAGAGAGAGAGAGAGGCAGAGACACAGGCAAAGGGAGAAGCAGGCTCCATGCCGGGACCCCAGTGCGGACTCGATCCCGGATCTCCAGGATCACGCCCTGGGCCAAAGGCAGGCGCCAAACCACTGAGCCACCGGGGGATCCCCACAATACCAGATATCAGTTGTATTACAAAGTTGTGGTCATCAAGACAATGTGGTACTGGCACAAAAACAGACACATAAATCAATGGAACAGAATAGAGAATCCAGAAGTGGACCCTCAATTTTATGGTCAACTAATATTTGACAAAGAGGAAAGACTATCCACTGGAAGAAAGAGAGTCTCTTCAATAAATGGTGCTGGGAAAATTGGACATCCACATGCAGAAGAATGAAACTAGACCACTCTCTTTCACCATACACAAAGATAAACTCAAAATGGATGAAAGATCTAAATGTGAGACAAGATTCCATCAAAATCCTAGAGGAGAACACAGGCAACACCCTTTTTGAACTTGGCCACAGCAACTTCTTGCAATATATATCCACGTAGGCAAGAGAAACAAAAGCAAAAATGAACTATTGGGACTTCCATCAAGAAGCTTTTGCACAGCAAAAGGAACAGTCAACAAAACTACAAGACAACCTACAGACTGGGAGAAGATATTTGCAAATGACCTATCAGATAAAGGGTTAGTTTCCAAGATCTATAAAAGAACTTATTCAACTCAACAGCAAAGAAACAAACAATCCAATAATGAAATGGGCAAAAGACATGAAGGGAAATCTCACAGAGGAAGACATAGACATGGCCAACAAGCACATGAGAAAATGGTCAGCGTCTCTTGCCATCAGGGAAATACAAATCAAAACCACAATGAGATACCACCTCACACCAGCGAGAATGGGGTAAATTAACAAGGCAGGAAACCACAAATGTTGGAGAGAGGATGTGGAGAAAAGGGAACACTCTTACACTGTTGGTGGGAATGTGAACTGGTGCAGCCACTCTGGAAAACTGTGTGGAGGTTCCTCAAAGTGTTCAGAATAGATCTGCCCTACGACCCAGCAATTGCACTGTTGGGGATTTACCCCAAAGATTCAGATGCAATGAAACGCCAAGACACCTGCACCCCGATGTTTCTAGCAGCAATGTCCACAATAGCCAAACTGTGGAAGGAGCCTCGGTGTCCATTGAAAGATGAATGGATAAAGAAGATGTGGTTTATGTATACAATGGAATATTACTCAGCCATTAGAAATGACAAATACCCACCATTTTCTTCAACGTGGATGGAACTGGAGGGTATTATGCTGAGTGAAATAAGTCAATCGGAGAAGGACAAACATTATATGGTCTCATTCATTTGTGGAATATAAAAAATAGTGAAAGGGAATGAACGGGAAAGGAGAAAAAATGAGCGTGAAATATCAGAGAGGGAGACAGAACGTGAGAGACTTTTAACTCTGGGAAACGACCAAGGGGTAGTGGAAAGGGAGGTGGGTGGGGGGTGGGGGTGACTCGTTGACAGGCCCTGAGGGGGGCACTTGATAGGATGATCACTGGGTGTTAGGCTATATGTTGGCAAATTGAACTCAAGTAAAAAAAAAAAATCTACACTAGGAAAAAATAACCCATCCCCCCACCAATCTAACCTAAGGTAGTCATAAGGTTGTTCTCTATCATTAAGAGTCTGTGTCTTGATTTCTCTCTCTCTCCCTCTTTCTCTCTCTCCCCCCTCTTTTTTATCCTTTTTGTTTGTTTGTTTCTTGAATACCACACGTGACTGAAAACATATGGTTTGTGTTTCTCTGACTTATTTTGGTTAACATTATATTCTCTAGATCCATCCATGTCATTGCAAATGACATTTCATTTTTTATGGCTGAATCATATTCTATTATATGTGTCTACCACATCTTCTTTTTCCATTCATCAATCCATTGATACTTAGGCTGCTTCCATATCTTCCCTATTGGTACTAATGCTGTTATATATATAGGGATGCATGTATACCTTTGAATTAGTGTTTTTGTGGTTTTTTGGGTAAATTCTCATTAGTATAATTGCGGGATCATAAGGTAATTCTATGTTTAACTCTTTGAAGAACCTCTATTCTATTTTCCAGAGTGGCTGCACCAGTTTGTACCCCTACCAGCACTAGTGTTCCTTTTTCTCCACATCCTCACCAACACCTGTTGTTTCTTTTGTTGTAGGTTTTAGACTTTCTAACAGATGTGATGTGATATATCATTGTATTTTGATTTGCGTTTATTGATGATATGGGATGATATGCATCTTTTTAGTCTGTTGGCCATCTATATGTCATCTTTGGAGAAATGTCTATTTCTGTTTTCTGCTCACTTTGAAAATTTGATTATTTGATGTGTTTTCAGAATGCTGAAAGATACATTCCTTGTATGTTTTGGATACTAACCCTTTATTGGATGTCATTTGCAAATATCTTCTCCCATTCTGTAGGATGCCTTTTAGTTTTGTTGATTGTTTCCGTTACTATGCAAAAGCCACTTATTTCGATGTAGTCCCAATAGTTTATTTTTGCTTTTGTTTCCCCTTACCTCTGGAGATATATCTAGTAAGGAGTCGCCATGGCCAATGTCAAAGTAGTTACTGCCTGTCTTCTTTTCTATATATTCTATTTTATTTAATTTTTTTAAATTGAAATTCAATTTGCAAACATATACTATCACACCCAGTGCTCCTCCCATCAAGTGCCCTCCTAAGTGCACAACACCCAGTTACCCAATCCCCCCACTACCTCCCCTTCCACTGCCCTTTGTTAGTATCCCAGAGTTAGGAGTCTCTCATGTTTGTCACCCTCTCCAATTTTTCCTGTTCGATTCTCCCCTTTCTCCCTATAATCCTTTTGCTATTTCTTAGGCTCTTTGTATGAGTGAAATGATATGATCATTGTCCTTCTCTGATTGACTTAATTCACTCAGCATAATACCCTCCAGTTCCATCCACGTTGAAGCAAAAGGTGGGTATTCATCCTTTCTAATGGCTGATAGATAGATAGATGATTGATAGATAGATAGATAGATCGATAGATATTGTATATATAAAATTTTCTTTATCCATTCATCTGTCAAAGAACATCGTGGCTCCTTCCACAGTTTGGCTATTATGAACACTGCTGCCATGAACATTGGGGAACAGGTGTCCCGGAGTTTCACTGCATCTGTATGTTTTTAGTAAACACCCAGTATTGCAGTTGCTAGGTCATAGGGTGCTTTATTTTTAACTCTTTGAGGAAACTCGACACTGTTTTCCATAGTGGCTGTACCATTTCACATTACCACTAACAGTGCAAGAGGGTTCCCCTTTCACCACATCCTCTCAAACATTTGTTGTTTCCTGTCTTGTAAATTTTTGCCATTCTCACTGGTGTGGAGTCGTATCTCATAGTGGTTTTGATTTGTATTTCCCTGATGGCAAGTAATGCAGAGTTTTTTCTCATGTGCTTCTTGGCTATGTGTATGTCTCCTGGACTAAAATTTCTGTTCATGTCCTTTGGCCATTTCATGATTGGATTGTTTGATGCTTGGGTGTTGAGTTTAATAAGTTCCTTATAGACCTTGGATACTAGCCCTTTATCTTATATGTCATTTGCAAATGTCTTCTCCCATTCTGTAGGTTGTCTTTTAGTTTTGTTAATGGACTCTTTTGCTGTGCAGAAGTTTCTTATCCTGATTAAGTCTCAATAGTATATTTTAACTTCTGTTTCCTTTGCCTTCATATAGATGCATCTTGCAAGAAGTTACTGTGGCCAAGTTCAAAAAGGTTGTTGCATGTGTTCTCCTATAAGGATTTTGATGCATTATTGTCTCACATTTAGATCTTTCAACCATTTTGAGTTTATCTTTGGGTATGGTGTTAGAGAATGGTCTAGTTTCATTCTTCTGCACATGGCTGACCAATTTTCCCAGCACCATTTATTGAAGAGACTGTCCTTTTTCCAGTGTGTATTCTTTCTCGCTTGCTCAAATATTAGTTGGCCATAGAGTTGAGGGCCCATTTCTGGGTTCTCTATTCTGTTCCATTGATCTATGTGTCTGTTTTTGTGCCAGTACCACACTGTCATGATGACCACAGCTTTGTAGTACAACCTGAAATCTGGTATTGTGATGCCCCCAGCTATGGTTTCCTTTTTTAAAATTCCCCTGGCTATTCGGGGTCTTTTCTGATCCCACACAAATCTTAAACTAATTTGTTCTAACTCTCTGAGGAAAGCCCATGGTATTTTGATAGGGATTGCATTAAACGTGTAAATTCCCTGGGTAACATTGACATTTTAACAATATTAATTCTGCCAATCCATGAGCATGGAATATTTTTCCATCTCTTTGCGTCTTCCTCAATTTCTTTCAGAAGTGTTCTATAGTTTTTAGAGTATAGATCCTTTATGTCTTTGCTTAGGTTTATTCCTAGGTATCTTATGCTTTTGGGTGCAATTGTAAATGGGATTGACTCCTTCATTTCTCTTTCTTCGGCCTCATTGTTAGTGTATAGAAATGTCACTGACTTCTGGGCATTGATTTCGTATCCTGCCACACTGCCAAATTGCTGTATGTGTTCTAGATATCTTGGGGTGGAGGCTTTTGGGTTTTCGATGAAGAGTATCATGTCATCACTGAAGAGGGAGAGTTTGAATTCTTCTTTGCCAATTAGAATGCCTTCAATGTCTTCTTGTTTTCTGACTGCTGAGGCTAGGACTTCCAGTACTATGTTGAATAGCAGTGGTGAGAGTGGACATCCCTGTCTTGTTCCTGATCTTAGGGGAAAGGCTCCCCGTGCTTCCCCATTGAAAACTATATTTCCTGTGGGCTTTTTGTAGATGGCTTTTAAGATGTAGAGGAATGTTCCCTCTATCCCTCTTCAATAAATGGTGCTGGGAAAATTGAACATCCACATGCAGAAGAACGAAACTAGACCACTCTCTTTCACCATACACAAAGATAAACTCAAAATAGATGAAAGATCTAAATGTGAGACAAGCTTCCATTAAAATCCTAGAGGAGAACACAGGCAACACCCTTTTTGAATTCAGCCACTATAAATAACTTCTTGCAAGATACATCCACGAAGGCAAAAGAAACAAAAGCAAAAATGAACTATTGGGACTTCATCAAGATAAGAAGCTTTTACACAGCAAAGGATACAGTCAACAAAACTAAAAGACAACCTACAGAATGGAAGAAGATATTTGCAAATTACCTATCAGATAAAGGGTTAGTTTCCAAGATCTATAAAGAACATATTCAACTCAACAGAAAAGAAACAAACAATCCAATCATGAAATGGGCAAAAGACATGAAGGGAAATCTCACAGAAGAAGACATGGACATGGCCAACATGCACATGAGAAAATGCTCTGCATCACTTGCCATCAGGGAAATACAAATCAAAACCACAATGAGATACCACCTCACACCAGCGAGAATGGGGTAAATTAACAAGGCAGGAAACCACAAATGTTGGAGAGAGGATGTGGAGAAAAGGGAACACTCTTACACTGTTGGTGGGAATGTGAACTGGTGCAGCCACTCTGGAAAACTGTGTGGAGGTTCCTCAAAGTGTTCAGAATAGATCTGCCCTATGACCCAGCAACTGCAATGCTGGGGATTTATCCCAAAGATACAGATGCAATGAAACGCCAAGACACCTGCACCCCGATGTTTCTAGCAGCAATGCCCACAATAGCCAAACTGTGGAAGGAGCCTCAGTGTCCATCGAAAGATGAATGGATAAAGAAGATGTGGTTTATGTGTACAATGGAATATTACTCAGCCATTAGAAACGACAGATACCCACCATTTGCTTCAACGTGGATGGAACTGGAGGGTATTATGCTGTCTGAAATGAGTCAATCAGAGAAGGACAAACATTATGTGTTCTCATTCATTTGGGGAATATAAATAATAATGAAAGGGAATATAAGAGAAGGGAGAAGAAATGTGTGGGAAATATCAGAAAGGGAGACAGAACATAAAGACTCCTAACTCGGAAAGGAACTAGGGGTGGTAGAAGGGGCGGAGGGCGGGGAGTGGGGGTGCATGGGTGACGGGCACTAACGGGGCTAAGGGGGGCACTTGATGGGATGAGCACTGGGTGTTATTCTGTATGTTGGCAAATTGAACACCAATAAAAAATAAATTTATTATAAAAAAATGTACTGCTGGATACTATTGGCTAGTACCTTGTTGAGAATTTTTGCATCCATGTTCATCAGGGATATTGGTCTATAATTCTGCTTTTTTGTGGGGTCTTTGTCTGGTTTTGGAATTAAGGTGATGCTGGCCTCATAGAACTAAATTGGAAGTACTCCATCTCTCTCTATCTTTCCAAACAGCTTTAGTAGAATAGGTATGGTTTCTTCTTTAAACGTTTCATAGAATTCCCCTGGGAAGCCATCTGGCCCTGGACTTTTGTGTCTTGGGAGGTTTTTGATGACTGTTTCAATTTCCTCCCTGGTTATTGGCCTGTTCAGGTTTTCTATTTCTTCCTGGTCCAGTTTTGGTAGTATGTGGCTTTCCAGAAATGCGTCCATTTCTTCTTGATTGTCTAATTTATTGGTGTATAGCTGTTCATAATATGTTTTTTAAATTGTTTGTATTTCCTTGGTGTTGGTAGTGATCTCTCCTTTCTCATTCATGATTTTATTAATTTGAGTCTTCCCTCTCATCTTTTTAATGAGGCTGGCTAATGGTTTATCTATCTTACTAATTCTTTCACAGAACCAACTCCTGGGTTTGTTGATCTGTTCCACAGTTCTTCTGGTCTCGATTTCGTTTTGTTCTGCTCGAATCTTTTTTAACTTTCTTCCTCTGCTGGATGTAGGATCTATTTGCTGTTTTTCTCTAGCTCCTTTAGGTGTAAGGTTAGCTTTTGTATTTGAGTACTTTCCAGTTTTTGAATGGATGCTTATATTGCACTGTATTTCCCTCTCAGGACTGCTTTTGCTGCATCCCAAAGATTTTGAATGGTTGTATCTTCATTCTCATTAGTATCCATGAATTTTTTCAGTTCTTCCTTAATTTCCGGGTTGACCCTTTCATCTTTTGGCAGGATGGTCCTTAACCTCCACATGTTTAACGTCCTTCCAAACTTCTTTTGTGATTCAGTCCTAATTTCAAGGCGTTATGGTCTGAGAATATGTAGGGGATGATCCCAATCTTTTGGTATCACTTCAGACCTGATTTGAGACCCAGTTGGTGATCTATTCTGGAGAAAGTTCCATGTGCCCTTAAGAAGAATATGTATTCAGTTGAGTTTGGATGTAAAGTTATGTAGATAACTGTGAAATCCATCTGATCCAGTGTATCATTTAAAGCTTTTGTTTTCTTTGGAGATGTTGTGTTTAGAAGACCTGTCTAGTGTAGAAAGCAGTAGATTGAGATCACCAAGTATAAGTGTGTTATCATCTAAGTATGTCTTAACTTTGGTTAGTAATTGATTGATATACTTGGCAGCTCCCACATTAGGGAAATAAATATTCATGATTTTAGGTCCTCTTGTTGGATAGATCCTTAAGTATGATATAGTGTCCCTCTTCATCTCTTACTACAGTCTTAGGGATAAACTTATTCTAATATGAGGATGGCTACCCTTGCTTTCTTTTGAGGACTTTCTGAATGGTTCATGGTTCTCCAATCTTTCTTTTTCAGGCTGTAGGTGTCCTTATGTCTAC